>NC_042999.1:30978584-31031084 GCF_006345805.1 Octopus sinensis | reverse complement strand
GTTCTAATATTATTGGATAATGACCAAAGGTATTCATACTTACTTGTACTTGTGCTGGCGTTCACCCAGGGTGGATTGAGCCAGCTTCTTCTCTAGTCCTGACAGAATCAGGAACCATGTCGGCCCCCGCTCAATGGTCCTGTGCGAGGTCACTGGAGATAGTGAGCCATTCGCAGTTCCATCTGCGCAGACCAACCACCTGCAGACCTGAGAGTTCAGAGAGGTCCTCCTTTATCGTCGTTGCCCAGGTCTTCAGCTGCCCGCAGTGTGTTTGCGCCAGTTGGGAAGTGGAGGTGGGAGGAAGACATCGCAAATCAGCTCACCTTCTGGATGCTGGGCTGCATGACCAAACTACCTTAAGCACCGTTGTAGAAGCACTGAAGGGAGGGGCTGGAGAATCAGGCGATCATGAAGACCGACTGTTGGAACCCAATCAATGTGTCGGCAGCGAAGACTGTGGTGAAATCAGTCATTGTCAAACACCTCCAGCCTTCGCTGATCGACTACCCTCATAGGCCATGTTTCACAACCATAGAGGAAGATAGTACGAACAACAGCCTGGTAGATTTGCCCTTTGGTCACCAAGGAGATCTTTCTCGGAAAGGCATTCTAGCCATGGTCATCTCATGTTTGACCAATTTGCTGGGAACTTAGATTCAGAACTACGTTATCCAATGTCTCTTTCACAAAGAAAGGTGGTGTTTTATTTGAAGGAGATTTTGCTACTATTCATATCAAGCTGCACAACCACATCATGACTTGCTTGTTGGTACTTGTATACTCTTTTACTTGCTTCAGTCATTTTGACTGTGACAATCCTGGAGCACCGCCTTTAGTCGAGCAAATCGACCCCTGGACTTATTCTTTGTAAGCCTAGAACTTATTCTATTGGTCTCTTTTGCCAAACCGCTAAGTTACGGGGACGTAAACACACCAGCATCGGTTGTCAAGCGATGTTGTGGGGACAAACACAGACACACAAACATATACACACACATATATATACATATATACGATGGGCTTCTTTCAGTTTCCATCTACCAAATCCACTCACAAGGCTCTGGTTGGCCCGAGGCTATAGTAGAAGACACTTGCCCAAGGTGCCATGCAGTGGGACTGAACCCGGAACCATGTGGTTGGTAAGCAAGCTACTTACCACACAGCCACTGCAATGAAAGAGATGAGAGTAAGATGGTTTTTGAATATATGTGCAAATGTGTGTATATGAGTGTCTAATGTATTTATTCATATATGTTTAAGTATCTGTCAAACTTTAATAAAATTATCTCTCAATGTGGTGTACTTCTGTGTCATTATCTGTATGTATATGTGCATTTGTGTGTATTTGTGTGTGTTTAAGTGTGCATGATTGTGTGTGTCTGTCAGTTTATAGGTATTTGAATATATGTGTGTATTTGTGCACATACTTGTGTATATGTGTGCATTTATCTGTGTGAATGTATGTATGTATGCATTTCTTTATCTGTGTGTATATGTACATATGTGTGCATTTATCTATATTCATATATGTGTGTGTGCTTATATGTGCATTTATCTGTTTATGTGTGTACTCATGTGTCTATCTGTATGTACATGTGTTTATATATGCCTGTCTGCAAAATATATTGACAATTAAAAACAGTATTTTAATATTTGGAAAAAAATAAACAAATAAATAAATAAAAGCATTAAAACTGAAGAAATCGGCTATAATATTGTTTCTTCCTCATTAGTTTACAATGGTGAGCTTTGAATAAGATGGAAAATATCTAAAGTTTTATTGTTAAAGAAGCATTTCAATATTTTTCCTAAGTACTAATTGCACATCCGAGGGTAGTATTAGATTTAAATCATAACAAATGCCCAACATCGTGTCTCGTGATACATGAACAAGGTATAGTTTATTTAAAGTGCGTGTATGGCTGTATGGTTAGAAAGTTTCCCTTACAATCACATGATACCAGTTAGAATTTATTCTTATCATTCTATTTGTAATGTATCATGAAAAAAATCATTTGATTCTCTTATGGTCTAATAAAGACTGAATTCATTACCATATCATTATGATATTCACTTCAACACTACATCCTTCTCAGTTTGACAAACTGCACAGAACCTTGAGTATGTATCTTCTATCAAATCATAACAAATGCCCAACATCGTGTCTTCTTCTGATACATGAACAAGGTATGGTTTATTTAAAGTGAAGTATGGTTAGAAAGGTTCCCTTACATTCACATGATTCCATTTAGAATTTATTCTTATCATCCTATTTATAATGTGTCATGAAAAAAATCATTTGATTTTCTTATGGTCTAATACAGACTCAATTCATGACTATATGATTATGATATTCACTTCAACACTACATCCTTCTCAGTTTGATGAACTGCACAGAAACTTGAGTATGTGTCTTCTACCAAGCCTCCAATTAATCGATAACTTTCAAATAGAATTTGTTAACGAAAAATTGTTCCCACGTCCAGTGTGTACCCAGGATCAGAAAAAATTAGTCACCTAGATTAGCACTACTTGGGTGCACTATTAGTGCATTTTGGGTCCACTTTGTTGCAAGTATTAGTCAGTGGTAATTATTTACCTCAGTACATTTTTGCAGATCTTGTCAAATAGTCATGAGTACTACACTTGCAAGTCTGTAAAGAATAATTTCAAGTAATAGAGTAAGATAGCTGAAATGAGTAGAGGAAAAGACAACAAATACCAAGTTTGTTTCATAGTAAAAAGGCATCATACAAACTGTGGTAAGGTAAGGAAATATTAAAAACAAAGAAGGAGGAAGAGAATAGATATCAGGATTTTATGTAGGTGGTGGTGGTGATTGGGAAATAGGTAAGAAGAATAGTATTATTATGATGATGAGAAGAAGGATAAACAGGGAGATAAGGAGGAGAAGAAGGAAGAGGAGGAGAAGTATAGTGAATGACGTTGACATACTTAATACACATTGAAATATACTGTAAGTAAAATTTCAGCAAATCTCCTTTAAAACATAATGTAATAAAATCTAGTATAAATTCAAGCAAAACAAATCAATTTAAAACAAAGTCTGAGATTTAGTTCGAGTTCTGGACATTGTTTTCAATAAACTACTCAAAAATATACATGCTAGCACTGTGATTGTAATTTCAGCTATTGTTTATGCCATTGGTGACATCAATCAGGTATTGTTTTTTCTCAATGAATTGATGGTTATCCTCAGTCATGTGTTGGTTACCTTCAATCAAGATTTGATTTTGTGTAATAACGTTTGTTACTCTCAACCAAGTGTTTGTTGCCCCAGTTAGGTTTTGGTTGCCCCAGTCAAGTTTTTGTTATCCCCAATCAGATGCTACTAGTGTTGGTTACCCTTCTATAATCAAATGCTGGTAACCTTCTGTTAGGTGTAGGTTTCCCTCAGCTAAATGTTTACGAACCTCAGTCAATTATGGGTTATCTTTGAGCATGATTTTGTAACTCTTCAGTTAGTTTTCTCAGATATGGATCATAATCTTAAGGTGTCTTTCTTTCTTTTTTTTTATTTGTTTCAGTCATTTGACTGCAACCATGCTGGAGCACCGCCTTTAGTTGAACAAATCAACCCCAGGATTTATTCGTTGTAAGCCTAGTACTTATTCTATCAGTCTCCCTTGCCAAACCGCTAAATGATAGGGATGTAAACACACCAGCATCGGTTGTCAAGCGATGCTGGGAGAACAAACACAGACACACAAATATATACATATATATATACGACGGGCTTCTTTCAGTTTCCATCTACTAAATCCACTCACAAGGTGCCACGCAGTGGGACTCAGCCCGGAACCATGTGGTTGGTAAGCAAGCTACTTACCACACAGCCACTCCTGCACCTGTCTGTTAATATATTTGGTAAAACTAATTAATACCTAGAAAATATCTTTGAATCATTACCAAAATAGGAACCATATTTAGCAAATCCAACAATGTCATGGAAAGTTGTTATTGGTTCACCATAAAAAAACATTTGTCTTCAAATGAGTAAAAAGTGCAAATCACTAAGATAACGTCTATTCTCCCAAATGAATTCTTAACAGATGTTAGAATCAAATGTCATATATTTTTTTATAATCCATAATTCCTCTCATATTAAAGTCCTTTGCAATAAGTCATTATAGTTTAACATGAGACCAACATCGATGTAGATGGCCCTAATATTTAACAGAGAGCCCATCATGAGTACACACTCCTATTCCTTGACATTATATATCTAAAATATTATTCAATATTGATTTTCAAGATGTTAGGAAGCAAGCTTTGACAGCTATTTCTAGCAGGAAAAATGATCACAAAGAAGCTCCTTCATTTTCCTGTTATAGTAACCTTAGAAGACAAGGCTTTTAGTCAGTGCCTGATAGTCAGTTCAGTAATGTGATATTAACTCTTATGATACTAAACCACTTGAAACCAACCCTGGCTCAATGATAAAATGTCATTACTTTAAAATGAACTAAATAAAACCTTCCTTTAAAATTCCATGTAAATTTATATTCCGATCACCAATTAAATTATGACAATTTTATTTTTACTATTTTTACATGATTTTCAAAATTAATTGGGAAAATGTGGAGTATTTCAGTATACATATAGCAACAAAATTGTTAAACATATACCATTAATGGAGCAACTAGAATGCTATTAACCAGGCAGCATAACCTCTTAACCTGATGGAAATCATAGACAAATTCCTCTCAAAGTACATTCTAATATCTTAAGAAAATGCAGGATACATTAGAGAATATAATCCAAGATTATGGTGTAAGAAAATGAGGAAATCGCAGCTGGTGTGCATTTGATCACTTAGTCTATTTAATCAAGGCTAATCTGCATTAGACTGTAGCTCTTTCAATAAGTAACAGGAGGAAATAAACTATCATTATAAGTAATTCTATTTAATTGGATGATTAATAATGTGCATAATATATACATAAATACATACTTATATACATACATATATAATAAAACACTGGTTATATGAAGATATAAATTATGAGATATTTAGGTGTGGTTGTGTGATGAAGAAGTTTGTTCAGTCCCACTGTGTGGCACCATGGGCAAGTGTCTTCTACTGTAGCCTCAAGCCAACTAAAAACTTGTGAGTCGAAATTGAAAGAAGTCCATGCTCTGTGTGTGTGTGCATGTGTGCACTCACGCGCGTGTGTGTGTGTGTGTGTGTGTGTGTATATATATATATATATAACTCTCCCCCCCTACTCATCTAACCTCACCCCCCTCCTCACCTATCCTTTCTCCCCCCGACCCCTACTTCTTCAGTCCTTCATCCTTTCACCCCTACTCCCTTTCCCTTCTTCCCTCTTTCTCCCTCCCTCTTCCCTTTCCCTCTGCTCCTCACTCCCTCTTCTCCCTTCTCTCTCCCCCCCCCCCCTTCTCTCTCCCCCTCATCCCCTTCCTTCTCCCCCATCCTCTCCTCTCCCCCATCCTCTCCTCTCCCCCATCCTCTCCTCCCCCTCTTCTTCTTCTTCCCCCCTCCCTTCTCTCCCCCCCTCTTCTCCCGTCCCCCTCTTCTCCCGTCCCCCTCTTCTCCTCACTACACCACATGACTTTACACTCACATCACATATGATGTGCCATACTAATACACACACCAACTAATACATACTAATAGTACTAATACATACTAGTACATACTAATACTTACACCAACCCTATACATACACACGTCCAGACCCCGCATACGCACTTATACTCTCTCACACCACACCACACACACCACAATACATACCATACGTACTAATACATACTAATACATACTAATACATACACCAACCCCATACATACGCACGTCCAGACCAATCTTACGCACTAATACTCTCTCATACACACAACACACACACACAACACACACCCTTATACATACTAATACATACACCAACCCTATACATACACACATCCAGACCCCTCCCACGCACTTTTAGCTGGTCCCTCAACCCATTTTCAACCCTATTATCTCCCCTTATTTCGCTCTCGCGTCTCATGTTTGATCTTTGACCTCTGGCCGAAATCAGATCGCCATGTTGATTCGTTAGCTACTGCACGCATTTTTTTTCTCTCCTTCTTTCTGTGTTTTTCTCTCTCTGTGTATCTTTCTGTTGAAGAGCGTAGGCTCGAAACGTTAAAGACTTGTTTTATTTATATTTCCTGAGCGCCATACTAATACAATTGTTCGTTTGTTTTCCACCTGCCTTCGTCTTTTGTTTATTTTCATAAAGCTTCCCGTTATATATATATATATATCCGTCGGCATTCGTCCATCTCGAGAGCCGATGGTGTAGCTCAGAAAAGGTGCTGGGTTTATCTGCACATTTAAGAAACACACGAAATCCGTTAGATTCACTTCAACATTTTCGTGTATTTCTTAAAAGGCTTATAAACACCTTCCACACTGTAATTGTTTTTGTTCCAGCACACGATCTCTGATCAGGTCACTTGCTATGCAAGTACATCTCCAATATAGATATAAATATAGATATATATATATATATACACATATATATATACATATATATTACATATTTTATGTTTAGATTTGTATATAATTATTGTTACATAAATGTAGTGTGTATGTATGTATATATGTGTGTCCGTAAATATATATATATATATATATATATATATATAGGCGTTAGGAAGGGCATCCAGCTGTAGAAACATTGCCAAATTAGACTGGAGCCTGGTGCAGCCTTCTGGCTTCCCAGAACCCCGGTCGAACCGTCCAACCCATGCTAGCATGGAGAACGGACGTTAAATGACGATACATATACATATATATTGTATATCATATACATATATATGTATAAATTATCATCATATTTTAATTTCCAGTGCTTCCGTACTGGCATGAATGGGAGAGTTTGATGAGATCCAAGGGTTTTGTTAACTGCATCAAGCTCCAGTGTCTCTTGGTACTTCATGGCTAGATGTTCTTCCTAGCACCACCACCACTTAACAACATTTAGAAGGTGCATTTTCTGCTTTCCCATATATATATATATATATATATATATATATATATATATATATATATATATATATATAAATTATATATATATATATATCATTATCATCATCATCATCATATGTATATGTAATATGTATATATATGTACATATACATATATGTATATATATAGTTCTGCTGAAAGGCAAGTATGTACACCGATGATGATGTTATGATCAACACAGATGTTTCGGGGATGAGGGATGGAGTAATATGTGTGATAGGAGATGGCTTTGAAGGATGGTAATAAAAATAATGAAGTCAAGGATGTAAGATAGGCTGGCAAGGTTCAAATATTGCAGCATCTAAGCCCACATCTTTAGGTTTTAAGTGTGAACATAAGTGAATGGGTCTTTCCAATAAATACAATTCTCTGTCTTCCCTTGTGTGGTGCAGCATTAGCAGGTAAGCCTTCAATCCTTCAGTGCAAGATTTTCTTGATTTAGCCTGATCTGTAAATTGCACTATCTTAGCACATCCTTATTCAGCAGACATCATCTATGCCTATACTAACACTGACTTCTCTCCTGTACCCAGTTTTTCCCTTGTTCTCTGGAGTTTACGTATGTTACCATTACACATTCATCAAAGCTTGATTTTCTCATTTCTTTCTGGCTTTTGCAAATCTTCTACATTCAGACCCCATACAACATATAAGATCAAACAAGCATCACACAATGTACTTTTCAGCATAAGGTAAAAGATCTTCATTGCCAGCAGAAATTTTGCAACCCATTCTTACCCTGGCAGCTATACATTCTGAACAACAACCTTTGCTTTTCATTCAGCTGCTGCCTCAAAATGAAGGGCATTATCACTCACAAGTTACAGCAAAGCCTATTCCCAGTTGTAACTATTGAGATCCTGAAGTTTGCCTGCTTCGTTGTTGATGAAGCTGATGTTACATTGGTGTTCCAAAACAATGTAAAGAAGAAAAAATATGTTGGTTTATGTGAAGGCAATTTTAAAAGCCAATATGGAAACAACTAGCATTCTTTCCACACTTTGATAAAAATAAAGCCACTAAACTGGCAATGAATTTAATGACCAACTGCACACAACATACAATCAAGTGGAGAACAGAGGAGAAATATATGCCATATCTAAATGGATCAAAGAGATGCAAGTTATGTGTTGCTGAAAGATTGCACATTCACTTTAGATCCAAGAATTCTATCAAACTACTTAATTCCAGATCTAAAAGTTTTAGCAAATGAAAGCACATGACCAAATTTCTTTTGTTGAGCTGGATTAAGTAGCTAGCTCACAGAATTTGGCCTCCTTTCCATTATATTATTCTACACTGGATAGATTAATTGTTATTTCTAAAGACAAAGGGGATAAAGATCTTGGTTTTCTTACTCTCTTTCTCTTTCTTCTCATTCTATATTTTGCATGTGGCTTCTTCACATTTTTTCTTCATAGACCAACATCCTGGTTTACAAATAGTTTTAATGGCATGCACTAAGCCTGAAAGATTACTTGAAAACACATGGCATGTTATATATATATATCTGCCAAATAATTGTATCTCCACAGCATGAAAACATTAGTTGCTCATTTTTAAAGCATGAGTATTAAATAATATTTATCTCTAACAGGATAGAATATGTTTTTTTGTTGGTACTACTTATGAGAAAACAGTACAAAACACACACACACAGATATATATATATATATGAGTGTGTGTGTGTGTGTGTGTGTCTATACAAACATATATATATATATATATACATAAATACACACTTATATACTTTCATATTTACATACACCCACATTCACCACTTTTTTATAACGTCTATTGTCATATAGCCGACCAGAATGCATCATAACTCTTAGCTCTGGCATTTGAAAATCTGAGTCCTATTATGACAACTTACTCATTGTCCTAAACTATACATTTATAAATTCCTCTATTTACCTAATGTCAAGGTGTCATATTTTTGTTGTCATTTCATTATTATTATTATATTATTAAACGGCGGTGCATCAGCATGGCCGCAGCTCTGAGCTGAAACTTTAAAAAAAAGTATATATATATACATATATATATATATATATACATACATACATTTTTTTTTTCTCTAGTTTCAGCTAAGAGCTGCAGCCATTTTGATGCACTGCCGTATATATATACACCGCCGTATATATATATATATATATATATATATATATATATATATATATATAAATATATATATATATATATACATACATATATACATATATATATACATGTATATATATAAATACATATATATACATACATATATATATATATGCATATATACACCTACGTATATACATATATATATACATATATATTTAAACATTTAGATATACACATATATTCATCGGTATAGTGCTGATAAGAGCTCCAACAGCAATAGCAATTGCTATAATAGAAATTGTGCCTGGGGTGAGGGAATGTTGACTATTGGTAAGAAAGGGGTTTTCACCAGGTATGTTGGATTCAGGATGGTACCGCATATACACAACCAACACTCAATTATAGTGATTATTATATACATATACATACATTCAAATACACACTCGCATACACAAACTCATACATATTCTCTTTCTCTCTCACACGTGTGCATATGTGTGTGTGTGTTTGTGTGCATCTGTGTATACTTGTGTATCTGTATTGCATATATACTTGTATGAGTGTATTGTGCATATAATTCAGCCAATTTTCTGCTACATTTAACTCTTTTCCCCCAATATTTGTTTTCCATTAATTATCATCAAAAATCAATTAAAAACAAATAAGTTTGTCTCTCTATTTCATATGTGCAATTAGTCAAGAGTTTTCTTCATTTATATTACATCTTCGCTTAATTCTGTTTGTAAATTCATTTACTGAAATTCTGAAACTGCATAATCTGTAAAGTCTGATTAGTTTTGTAATTAACCTATTAAGTAGTCTTTGTTTGTGAATATAATACTGAAAATCATTGAATCCCATTGCATTTTAAACATTGCCGGTGTTTTGGAATTAAATCTTGTATCAGATATTTTTTTCTCTTCTCTTCCCTATGAAAGTGTTAAATCTATTTCACAAAAATGTGCTCACAACTGTGGGACCACAGCTATTTGAGGCAAACTTCAGAGAAAGAAAAACTAATCTTATAAAAAAATCTAGTAATTTTTTTTTTCCATTTGAAGGTTACACAAAAGTAAAAGTCATCATTGAGAATGATATTACCAACTAGTATTTCTTATAGAGAAACTGGAAAAAAAATACTCATAAACAAAAGCATAAAATTCATTCTTGAAAGTAGTTTATTCTCTTGAAAACATTCTAAAAACAAAAACTAATAATGCAAGACTTTACTAAATATATACATATTTTGAATTTGAAGCAAGAATTCTACTGGGGATTTGGAGAAAATATTCCTGTGAATGTTGATGTCAAATGGGAATTTCATTAAAAACTTTCTCTGAGTTAGGTGATGGTAAGTTTGAGAGAAAAATACATTCTTCCAGAGAGTTGATACCTAAATGAAGTTTGTTTATGTTGCCACATGTTAAAAGATAGAATCTTCATTCATTCTGATATCCAGTATAAATAAAATTTTAACAGAACAAATTTTGGTAGCACCAATATGGTTAGATGATAGAATATTTATGAAGGTGAAAATATAAGAAAACAAAAAGATAAAAAACACAGATAGCAACGACAGCTCAATGTGAATATTCTTGTGAGATAAAGGAAGGAATGGTCATGTGATTAAGTAGTATCCTTCACAATCACAAGACTCTGAATTTGATTCTTCCATATGGTACATTAGCTTAAATACTTGCAATATGGGCTTAGATTGAATTTTAAGTGTAGTTTAGAAGGGGCTTGTTTTCTATATAAGTGTGTATGTGCATGTGGTAGGATATTTCTATACAAGCACGCAAGTGTGTATATGTGTGTGTATGAATATATATGTATGTATATACAAAATATACATATTTATATATACACACACATGTATCAGTATATAAATGTATATATATGTACCTATATGTGTGTGTGTATGTGTGCAATCTTTTTGAGCTTTACAAAAATTTGAAAATAAATTTTCCTTTTCTGAATTAAATACAAAATAATCTTCATCAAAAATCTTGGTTCCATTACTGAAAATTATTGGTTTGTTTTAAATGGGCCCAAAAATCCTTGCATTGTACAAGAATCTTACTTGATATATTGCCGTACTGAGAACTGTTTCCATGTATTAATAGCATAGGTAAGATAAATTTGTATCAACTGAGATTGAAAATGATGTCATGATATTGAATTGCCAGGAGCTTGCCATGCTTGTTCCCAAATGTTTGTGTTTGCCCCTATTTGTGATATTAAAATATATATATCTTTTCATACACACTCAATACAACAGTGATAAACAAATACACATATGAGCTAGATTTATGCAAAGATAACTTGATGAAGTGAGTCCCAAATGATGCACGGCATAACACTGCTGTGCTGCAATATGTTGAAAAATTAATATGAAAATTTATATTTAAAAAATGTTAAAAACCCTGCCAAAAATCAACAATTCATGTTTCTATTTGATGACTCTGCTACAAAAACAAGTACTTATTAATTTTGTGTAGTTTACATAAATATTTAAAGGTTAAAAAGTATAAATACCTTGTTTGAAAATATATCTTGGTTTTATGGACATTGCATATTGTTATTTGCTCTAAAGTATACCACAAGTAAAAAAGAAAGATTTTGGGACTCACTGCTCTAATATCTTGAAGAAAAATTCATCTATTGCATTATTTCATTAATTTTGAAAGTAGTAAAAATTTTAAGCTTTTACTTTGCATGTGCATATGTATTGAACATAGTTTGAGATGATGAGGAATATTGAAAATGGGTGGATAAATAAATTTTAATATATATATATATATATATATATATATATAATATATGTAACATGTATATTGTTTCAGCATGTAAGTTTACAGGCTAGAAAGCATGTGTGTTAATATTTATATTGAAGCTATAAAAATGTGCATACTTTTGTGAAAGCATGTTGTGATCTGCTCTTAAAACACTCACTAGTGCACTAGTGCATACAAAAACAAACAGCAACACATTCAATTTTAAAGAGTTAAAGAAATATTGATAGTTCTTATGTAAGCATACACTTATCAATAAACATGAAACACACACACACACACAGTCATACACGACACACTAACAAAAATTTCACATATATATATATATATACATATACATATATATACGTGTGTGTGTATGTATGTATGTACATGGCTTTGATGATGCAAACAGAAAAATAAAATACAAACATGAATGAATAAATATCTTTTGTTAATAATCAGCAGAAGTTACACAGTGACTCATGTGCTTATAATTTTGTGTGTTTGCTGATGCACAAGACTCCCAAACCTTGAGTCACTTCGTGATTACTAATGAAGAACATGTGTATATGTATGTATATATGTGTTTGCGTATATATATATATATATATATATATATATACACACACATTTACATGTATCTATATATATATATATATATATATATTTGTATGTGCACATGTATGTGTATACATATATACACACATATATATGTATATATATATATATAATATATATATATATATATGTATATATATATATAATATATATATATATAATATATATTATATATATATATATATATATATATGTATGTATGCAGTTATACATGGCATTTTTCTCTATATGGGAGAGTATACTCCCCAACATATGCCAGCTTATTTCTGACAGCTAAAACTACAAAGGACATTATACTAATTAGATTCATAATTAGAATCATAATCATTTTTTTTTTTTGTTCTTCCCATATATAAAATGTAATATACATATATCTTTTTCTCTGAGGTTTATGCCAGAATAAATAATACAAGAAATCATAATTTTAATGTTGGTCTTAATTAATAAATACCATCAATTGAAAAAATTATGGAAAAATAAATTTTTATTTATTTTTTAAATAATACATCTGAAATGACAGATTTTTACATTTATAAATTCAAAATATGTTCAATTAGAACTTAAAATACTGGACAACAGAATTTTAAAAGAATGTCTTACTTTGGCAGCTATATGCGTAGATGTCTCTGTGATGTTAATGAGTGTGTAGTAGCTGTGTATGTTATATATATATATATATGTGATATATTATATATATATATATATATATATATATATATATATAAATGTATCTATATTTATATCAAATATAAATATATATATATATATATATATATATTATATATATATATATATATATATATATATATATATATAAAAGATATATATATATATATATATATATATATGGGTATATGTCTGTGTGTATGTACGTTTATAATATGATTATATGGAGTTTGTTGTGTTTACGGTTGTTTCATGTATTAATATATTCATCAGGCCTGCTGAAACCCAAAATGTCATTTAGCTTGTGTACTGAATTCAGAAATTTAGCAGTTGATTATATATATGTGCCATTAAACCTCTCCTTCTCTAATATTGAGCGCTTTCATCTTTTTATATACGCTACATTTGTATGTAATGTGTGCATATATAAATGTGTATGTGTAGATATATGTATGTATGTTTGAATGTATGTATAGGCTCAGGTGTGGCTATGTTGTAAGATGTTTAGGGCGGCAAGTTGGCAGAACCGTTAGCACGCTGGGTCAAATGCATAGCCGTATTTCGTCTGCCATTGCGTTCTGAGTTCAAATTCCGCCGAGGTCGACTTTGCCTTTCATCCTTTCCGGGTCGATAAATAAGGTACCAGTTTTGCACTGGGGTCGATGTACTCAACTTAATCCCTTTGTCTGTCTTTGTTTGTCCCCTCTTTGTTTAACCCCTTGTGGGCAATAAAGAAATATATGTCGTAACACTTTTACTTCTGAACCATATGGTTCTGGATTCAGTCTTACTGCATGACTCCTTGGGCACATGTCTCCTACTATAGCCCTAAGTTGATCAAGGCCTTGTGAGTGAACTTGGTACATGGAAATGGGATAAAGAATTTTAAAAATATGTGTGTGTGTGTGTGTGCGTACATGCTTGCACATGTGTGTGTATGCATGCATGCTAGTTCCAGAATGGAATGAAATACAATTAATGACAAATATTCAAAATCGCTAAGTAAAGCGGACGATTTGATCAAATCTCTGTTTACATATATTGATAATTGGCATCTTCTATTCTTGATTTTTACTTGTCCAGGATGCAACCGACCAGTCACCTATAAGACTATATTTTATTTAGTATATTGTTTATTCACTTAAAATGGTAGGAGTTCATTTGAAGGAGATATGAATGACATTTTTATAGTTGATTGACCACAAATCTGTCCTTATCTTGCATACCTATTATCAAAACATTTCCAACCTTCACCATTCCATATTTATCTGCATATGGCTGGCAACAATCTCCAATGTTTCCTTGATTTGCTTTCCCTTTCCTTTTCTTAAACAGTAGTGTTAGATTTAGGTGGATGCGCAATGGCCCAGTGGTTGGGGCAGTGGACTCACAGTTGGAGGATCACAGTTTGGATTCCCAGACCAGGCGTTGTGTGTGTTTATTGAGCGAAAACACCTAAAAGCTCCACGAGGCTCTGATAGGGAGTGATGGCAACCCCTGTTGTACTCTTTCGCCACAACTTTTTCTCTCTTCCTGTTTCTTGAGTAACGCTGCGATGGACTGGTGTCCCGTCCAGCTGGGGGGAACACATACGCCACAGAAACCGGGAAACCGGGCCCATGAGCCTGGCTAGGCTTGAAAATGGCAACATTAGATTGAGAGAGATTTAACTGCTATTTCTAGCAGGTGTATTGACTATGTAGACCAGTGATACTCAATCATTTTTTTCTACCTTTGGACCCCCTTTCCTTATTATTCTATTCTGGTGGAGCCCTATAGCTATCCAATGTTTAAAAGCTAGTTGTAGTGTTTCAAAATTCCTATTTTGTTTTCCATACATTCTCTTGTATAATTGTGCAACAGCATTCCCTGAGAGAACATGTTTCAGATGCCAGAAACATGTTAAACCTAGCTGTTTCTTGCAAAAGGTTTCATGGACCCTTAAAATATATATATATAATAAAGAAATTATTGTATACAGTGCTCAGGTGCACTACAACTTGTCAGAAAGTGCGTATAAAGTATATGCAGTAATGTACAAATGTCTGGAAAGCGAACAATGTATGAGTCAGATACATGCTTGTGTGTGTATGGAGGAGAGAAAATCAGGTGTAGTGTTGGTGAATCTCAGAAAGCATGGAAGTTTTGAAGGATGCAGTGCTCCGACAACTAACAACTGATGCCGGCAGTTTGTTCCATGCTTCAGCAACTCTCAGCGTGAAAAAATGTTTCCTAAAGTCATGGGAGCTGTGCTGTTTTCTGACTTTGTAAACATGTCCATGGGTGTTGTATCCCCAATTTACTATTATGCTTGCATGCATCCCTTAAAATCTTATATAGATCCCCAGGGTCCACCTGAACCCCAGATGAGAACTACTGATATAGACACTCCCTCCCTTATGTGGTTGCTTTTGTAATACTAATACTTTAGGTGATGAGCAGGCAAAACTGTTAGCATGCTAAACAAAATGCTGAGTGGTATTTCATCTGTCTCTTTGTTCTGAGCTCAAATTCTGCCAAAGTCAACTTTATTTTTCATCCTTCTGGGTTCAATAATATAAGTACCAGTCTTTACTAGAATCAATGTAGTCGACTCCCTCTCACCTCAAAACCTTCTGGCTCTGTGGTAACATTTCAAGCAACCATTATAATGGTAACAGTGTCTGTCATAAACTGCTTCAACTCTTCTCCATAGAACAGATGTAGTTGATCACTAATTCCAACTGTCCTGTCCTATAAGTGATATTGCAAATGTGATTTTGGGCCAACTTTTGATCAGTATTCACATCAACATCAAATCTATCCAATCTTTATTTCATGGATGAGTTCATATTTACATCCCATCATCCATAATTTATATAGTTTTGCAAATTTGTTGAGCAAAATTTGGTTTTTATATTTACCAATTCAATAGTTGACTGCATTGCTAATTACAATATTAATGGTTGAAATGAAAGTGATGACAACGATGATGTTGATGAGGAGATGATGACAATCATCTTCATAATCATGATGATGGACTGGTGATGAATGTTAATGTCCATAATACTTAGGATGATACTGATACTGTTAAAGATGATGATGATTATGATGAGAAATAAACAAGACACTGCTTTACATAATTAGTCCATGTCCTTTCACATACTAAAGCACCACCTAGCTGATTTTTAATGAGTCACGCACCAACACACTCCAGTCTCTAAACCACAGTCATGCTATCTCCTCTCTTTGCTTTTTCTGTCTCCACTACCAATATCTTGTTCTTTGAATATGATTGGTTTCATGCCACCTCCTCTCAGAAACTCTTGACTCATTTGTCTCTCCTCCTTTAATTCCCTACATTATACCTGATCCTCCAGACTCTGTATTCACCTCGATGTTTAGTCCTTCATCTCCTAAATGTCATTCATCTAGAATTCCCTTTCTGTATGTCTTTTTCTGCAGCTGTTGGCTTACAACATTTTATGAGAAATTTAACAACATCAATCTCCTTAAGCTTAAAGCGGCTCAGAAGACAATGGAAACTGCTTATTCTTTAAAACTGTGAACAATCCCACTCTTACATCATCATCATCGTTTAACGTCCGTTTTCCATGCTAGCATGGGTTGGATGGTTCAACTGGGGTCTGGGAAGACAGAAGGCTGTGCCAGGCCCAAGTCTGATCTGGCAGGGTTTCTACAGCTGGATGCCCTTCCTAACGCCAACCACTCCATGAGTGTAGTGGGTGCTTTTTATGTGCCACCTGCACAGGTGCCAGACGGGGCTGGCAAACGGCCACGATCAGATGGTGCTTTTTGCGTGCCACCGACACGTAATTGAATCATGTGTAGTTAAATCTCTATTTATAGTTATATCTCTATCTGCAGATGTGATGCTGTATCTAGCAAAAAATACTGTTATAAATAGTCAAGTTAGATTCAACCAAGATGCACCAGAAATCTCTGCCCACCCCCTTAGCTTTGTAGGTCTTCAATTTCTTGTTGTGTATCAGCCAATAACATCCCTGTAGTTGAATGGTCTTTATCACTGGTTATGATATAGAAGTTTCCAAAATATAACATGATAGAAACAACATGACTTGGTGTTCAGCAAGAAAGCAGAGACCAGCAAAGCCTATAGTGGGCAACAATACTTAAGATGGGTGTAATCTGTCCACATCATATATTCTGAGCTTTCATGAGAAGCTCAGTGTACATACCAAGTCAATCCTGGAGCTCCTTTCTTCATAGTCAAATACAAAAAACTGATTCCGCATGAGGTTGTAATTTTTATTGTTAATTAAACCCCAATCAGCCATGATTAATCAAACTGATGACAGATAATGTTTCTTCCTTGACCATTCTATATTTGTTATATCTCTCCTTATACTAGTCACATTGTCCTTCTTTCTTTAAGACTGTATAACATGATTTAGGGAAGATTTGGTTGTTATTACTGGCATGTTGGGAAACCATATAAAGGATTTCTGATTGGCCCACATTTCCCTTGCTGATGTCTAATTTTGTATTGATTTAGCCAGCCAATGTGGCACTTTCCTGATGCTATGTCAGTCAATAAATTAATTTTTGTCTCAAAATATATCTTTACATGTTGTGTAATTCTAATTATGGGATACCAGAAAATTCAATTAATCACCAAATTAGCAAAAGAAAATAATGATTATTGCATATGTATCCGTGATAAAGAATCACACATGTACACACATGCAGAAACCTCACACACACTCTGTCTATTATTCATACATGCATACATACATATATACATACACAGATACATACATACATACATACATACATACATACATATATACATACACACATACATAATCTCAGTCAAGCATCCACTCAAGCTCACACAGCCATATGCACACACATATACACCCTCAAATACACCCATATATACACACTTAGATATACATGGACATTGTTTTTCTTATACACATACTAATACTATTTTTTCTACATACACACTCTATCATTCTCTCACACATTTGCACATAACATGCGCCCACACAGAGCCTCTCTTTCTCTCTCTCTCATGCAATCAACCCAGAAGCACACATACACACACACACACACACACACATATGTGATTTTATTTACCAAAGCATATTTTTGTTGGTTTATTCAGGAGAGAGAGGGCGGTGCCTATAGCCATAGTAACGTCTCCAAGTCCAGTGAGGTTGATGTCATTAACTCGGCTCTTTAATAGCTGCAAGTCAACCTCTGCAGTAAAAACATGAATGTGGATGGAATTATGGAAGGCTGATGTTCTGGAGAAGGATTGGATATAATGGTTAGTACATGATAGTGGGAGTGGAGATGATATGGGTATTGAGAAGAAGGTTGGACAGCATATCATACACACACACACACAATCAAATAGATTTGTATATACACAACTATATATACACAGAAATAGGTTGAGAGGAAGAAGGCAGGACAGCCTCACATAAATACTCATAGGCACATGCATTCACATACTAACACACAGGCATATACACACATTCACATATATAGACACACTCACACAGATTCATATACTTACACACTCAAATATTCTCATTCACAAACACAACAATTAATATCTCTGCTTATTGAAGAAGATTGAGTTCTATTCACTGATTTAAGCTGTAGAAATAACGGAAATACCTGACACACCAAAAATAAAAAACAAGGTTACAGTGAAGTCTCTAGATATGAAAGCTGATGAAGACTCTGTAAAATTTTTACACAGCTATCAAAATTAGCTGCTTTAAACCTTTCATTACTGTATTTTTGTTGAGATGCTCTGTGTTTCTTTCAATTACTTTGAATATAACAAAGAACTTAGTAAAATAACTTAGTTATCATTCAACTAGTGTTAGGAACATAAATTGTGACTAAGGTTTGGTGGAAGATTTTAATTCAAAACTTATGAAAACAAGACATTTGTACTACGGAGTGAAAGACTGTTTCAGGTAGGCTGGTAAGAAAAGGGTTAAGAATTGTTTCTCTATTATATATTTTAACCCTTTTCTTACCATATTTCTGTTGAGATGCTCTGTGTTTCTTTCAATTACTTTGAATATAACAAAGAACTTAGTAAAATAACTTAGTTATCATTCAGCTAGTGTTAGGAACATAAATTGTGACTAAGGTTTGGTGGAAGATTTTAATTCAAAACTTATGAAAACAAGACATTTGTACTACGGAGTGAAAGACTGTTTCAGGTAGGCTGGTAAGAAAAGGGTTAAGAATTGTTTCTCTATTATATATTTTAACCCTTTTCTTACCATATTTCTGTTGAGATGCTCTGTGTTTCTTTCAATTACTTTGAATATAACAAAGAACTTAGTAAAATAACTTAGTTATCATTCAACTAGTGTTAGGAACATAAATTGTGACTAAAGTTTGGTGGAAGATTTTTAATTCAAAACTTATGAAAACAAGACCTTTGTACTACAGAAGCCAGAGCAGGTTTCAGCCAGGTTGGTAACAAAAGGGTTAAAATATCATTATCATATCTATCTATCTATGAAGCATGATGTCATTATCAAAACATATTTCAAGAGAGTCTGTAGGAAGAATAGACATGCAGATAAAAAATCAATTTACAGTTAATTAGAAGATATTTTTACTTATCAATCATAGTATAGACAAATGCCCCTGCCAAAATTACAGTAAAATGTGGATATCACAGACCAGTTATAATGATCCTAGGCAAAGAAAAGCAATTGGGTACAATAGTGGATATTAATATAATGCTTAAAGATAAGGGAAAAATAAAATATCTAGGCTGAACTAATGAGAAACTTTAGCTTTAAACCTGTAATTACTGGGGCATTTGGATATGTAACTAACTTAACACTAATGTTGAGAAACAGGTTTTCATAAACCCGGAAAGGGTATGGTGAACTAAAAAATTACAAACATGAACTATAAATGGAAATTTTTTTTTAAATAAGTAAAATATTCCAAAAGTTTGGCTGTAAGGAGTGTACATGCAAGCAAACATGTATGTGTGAACACGTGCAGAAGTCAAACCAAACAGTTCTATGCATGCAATGATATCCTAGCTGTGATAAATATGTGCATAACCCTGGTTTTCATTGCATTTATATTTGTATACATACAGGAGTGGCTATGTAGTAAGTAGCTTGTTTACCAACCACATGGTTCCGGGTTCAGTCCCGGGAAAGTGTCTTCTATTATAGCCTCGAGTCGACCAAAGCCTTGTGAGTGGATTTGGTAGACGGAAACTGAAAGAAGCCTGTCGTAAAAATGTATATATACATGTGTGTGCGTGTGTGTGTGTTTGTGTGTCTGTTTTTGTTCCTCTTAACATTGCTTGACAACGGATGCTGGTGTGTTTACATCCCCATAATTTAGTGGTTTGGCAAAAGAGGCTGATAGAATAAGTACTAGGCTTACAAAGAATAAGTTCAGGGGTCGACTTGCTCGACTAAAGGCGGTGCTCCAGCATGGCCACAGTCAAATGACTGAAACAAGTAAAACAGTAAAACAGTAATACATACATATATATATAGTGGAAGACAGCCTGTGTCCAAGCATAACCAATTATTAAATAGCAGCAGTAATGGAGAGCACAATCACACAGGTGACTATAACTATGACTTTTGCTGCTTAACTTACATGTACTGTATCCCAGCGCAAGGAAAGAGGTCACAGATGTGGTTTTAATATTGCAAATGTGCATGCTTCTCTAAACAACGCTGACAATTTTCAAATATCATCTGTGAATTTTTGAATGACGGTGATTATATTGTGACTACCTACAGTCAGGAATGAATGTGGGATTGAACCTATAAAGTTATCCTCTGAGGCACAAGTCTGGCAAAGTTGTCTGTGGAAGACCAGCAGTTGCCCATGCTCACCAGCCTCCCTTCTCCACACCACTGATGTTATCCAAGGGAAAGGCAAAGGGTGATACAGCTTGGCACCATTGATGTCGCAGCTCATTTATTAAGGTGCAAGTGGCTGAGCACTCCATAGACACGTGTACTCTTAACATAGTTTTCTAGGAGATTCAGCGTGACACAGAGTGTGACAAGGCTGGCCATTTGAAATACAGGTACAACAGAAACAGATAGAAAGATTGAGAGAAAGAGTACATTAGGGTTCAACTCCACGCTCTGCTGGAGCGTCGTGGAGCTTTAGATGTTTTTGCTCAATAAACACTCACAATGCCCGGTCTGGGAATCGAAATCGCGATCCTATGACCATGAGTCCGCTGCCCTAACCACTGGACCATTGCACCTCCACAACAGTGATTATAGTAAATAAATATTACACAGAGAACGGCTTCCCTGAGATGATCAAATATTGTTTGGCTGGCCATGAACTAAATAATCTTTAAATTTTGCATCAGTGTGTTTTACTTAAATATTATGATAAAGACTAATGCATCCTCCATGCTATTAAAGCATGCATATTCACCATCAAGAATATCTATATCCTCTTCAGTTACTGATAGATGAACTTTGATGCTATATAGAGTTCATCCAATGTGGCAGTTCTAGTCTTTGTCCTTTTCTGTTTTTATAGGTTGTCCTCACCAAACAAGACTAGTCATGTGGCACTTGATTAGCCAGCAATGAACTGTTTCATTGCTCACTAGGTTACATCTTCCATATCCAGTTAGGTCATCACCAATTCAAAGTGACCTGACTTACTACAAGCAACTTATGATTGTGTGTGTATGTGGGTGCATGTAAATAGAGACATAGCCATTCACATACATGCAGAGACGGATATACATACATGCTTAGACATGCATACAGGCACACTCACGTACACTAATATACTTTCATACATACATACATACATATATATATATATATATATATATATATATATCAACACACGTATATGAACACCTGTATAGACACACAGTTATGTACATATTCACACAAATTCATACGTATTCATAGATGTAGACATGCTCACACATACATACAGATACACTGCCATGCAGGCAAACATATCTACAGACACACCCAGGTGCATACGCAATCATATACAAACATATGCACATGATCTACCCAATAATCTAATAAAAGCAATCTGTGAATTAATTATAGAAAATAATGATTCTATCTCAACTCAGTTTATTAACGACATTCAATCAATCACAGTGCAGACACAATCACATACACACACTCACCCACACACTCACACACATACAGACACATAACGGAATAAATCTATATTATCATCATCATCAACTTCATATTTACGCCTGCTTTCTCATGCTGGTATTGGTTGGATAGGAATCTTCAGGCACTATTTCGTGACCTTTTCTTGACACCAAATCTCTTCAGTTGCTTTATATGATACAAGAATATGATATGGCTATTCTAAAAACAAAAATACACACACAATTACCATCACAGTGTCACTATCACCATCATCATCATCATTTTCAATATTATTTTATGTCTGCTTTCCATGTTCAAATGGGTTAGAAGTTTCAACATGGATTTGACAGTTTGAAGGACCACATTTTGCTTTTTGCTCCAGTGTCTCATTTTCACCAGTTTCTATGACTGGTTACCCTTCCTAAGGCAAGCTATATACAGAGAGTATTGGATGCATGTTTTCTAGCACCAACATTATAGGAGTTACCATACACCTGGCAAGACTAAAAAGTTCGCACAATCATTGTGTTGTTTATCTTTCATATGTCAACTACTTTAGGAAGTTACTGGCAGTTTTAGTTTATATCACCATCACTAATGAGATCATCTTGTAACTCACAAGATAACAAATTCCTACCTCTCACAGAAAGAATAGCAGACAGTGAAGACTTTAAGTGAGGTATTGTGAGAAGTTATAGTTTGATGGCAACATGGATTTATTGTTGTGTGTGTTTGGTAGTGGAGAGAGTAATAAAGGACAGTTAATTGCCAGAGCATTTTCTCCAAGTAATGAATCCTAGAAGGTGAAAAGAAAAGAAATTGGTGACAGAAAATTGAGGAAGAGTGAATGACAACTGCAAAAATAACTCATGATTTGTGAGGTAGAACAATGCATAGCAGGATATGAGTGGTGGATGTAACAGGATTTAGAATGGTTAGTAGAAGAGTATGGTAAAAGATAGATATATAGAGAGAGTGTGGGATTCATCAGTATGCACAGATCTAATGCTCTCTTCCTAATTAAAAGGGGTAGCATAGGATAAATAGAAATACACGAGGGAAGACGAAAGGGTATAGAATAGGTACAGTAGGTAGAAGAGATGGCAGGGAAGCATGAGAATATGGAAAAGGGGTGCATTGGTGTGTATATTAACCTGCTATTGTAATTAGCATTTTCTCAAGCCTACATAGGAGGCTGCTTATTCATCAGATGTAGTATCATAAGATCATTTTCCCCAAAGTCATTCCAAGTCTTCATTGGTCTTCCTCTACCACAGCTTCCATTGTTCTGACCATTCTCATAGAGAGACCATTCCATTGTTCTGACACATTCTCATAGAGTTTCCATCTTCCATTAACATCAAATACTTTATACCAATATAATATCCAAGTTCTTATACACCTCATCATTCATGCACACTCAACATGGCATATCCTGTGAAACATGCTTGCTTCATTTCTTTCTAGTCTTTACATGTATTCTTCATTTAAGGCTTATTTCTTGCTGCTATGTAGCAGTCCACTTGACATGCAGGTACCATGCAACCTGACCTTTACTTTGAGTGAGAGGACTTGTGTTGCCAGTAGAAGTAATAACGCCCAGAACTCCCATTATTATTGTGAATACCAAACCTTCAGAACCTACATCCCACAGCTAATTGACTCACCAAGGTAAGAAAAACTATTACCAATTTCTAGTGAGTTATCTGGACATTTGAAGGAATCCATTTTCCAAGCTTTCCCATTAATTATTACTTTGGTGTACCTGCTGTATAAGAGATCTATATTCTGTAGTGTTTTAGACTTGAGAGAAAGGGTAGCAGTGGAGTTTCTGGTGATGCTTGTGCAAACCTGTGTCAGTACCTTGCATTTGAAAAAGAAAAAGGTTTGTGCAATGCTTTATGCTTCTCAAATTTAATCATATATACATAAATATAAATATATATATATATATATATATATCAAAGAACAAAGTGAAGGTACACTGCTATATATATATAAAATACAATACGGGACAAGAACGCAAAATATCCGGGCTACTTGGTGATACAAAAAAGGGACAACAAAACATCCAGATAGACGATACAAAAAAACAAGGATGGGTCATTCGAAGCTTTCTATCCTCAGTCAAGAACCAGATCATCCTCGCAATTTCATCTGATTAATCTTAAGATTGCTCCAATCTGGCCAGCCCCAAGAAAAAACTAAGCCAAGAGCATTAGATTCCTTGGAAGAAAGCATCGAATGTATATGAAAACAAGGACGGAAAAACAGACAATGTTAAACAAATATAAATACAAAATACTATAAAAATAATAATAATAACCGGATGTTTTGCGTATTGTCCCATTTTGTATTTTATATACACACACACACATATCTATAGACATGAACACAAGTCAAGCATATAACACAAAAGAATCTATTAAAATCTCACATTGAAAATAAATACAGACAGTGAATAGTTAAGCAGATTAACAGCCAGTAAAACAGAAAGAAAACAGAAAATTTTACTGGATAGTTAGGGTCTAGTAAAACTGAAACACTAACAGTAGGTGACAGACAAAAATGAACAAAGTGAGTTTGTTAATATATATATACACGTACTCTTATCTCTCATTGCTTCAGTTGTGCCAAAGCACAATGGTTTGAGACATATAAAGAGGTGGAAATTTTTAGAATTACATTTAGAGAAAATAGACACATATAAGCATTAGAAGTGATGGAAGTTAATACAAAGATACGTTTCAAAATTACTCACTTCAGGAGAAACCTGTGTCTTTTCAATTCAGTGGAAAGCTAACTGATACCATAGTCTCATTAAAAGACATTGATATATACAAAACATTACCATTCAAGCATGCACATGTGTGCACACACACACACACACACACGCACACACACACGCACACACACGCACACACACACACACACACACACACATCATTATATTTCTAGTATGTAGATGTGTCTTCGTTTTTATATATGGTTTGCAAGATTCTTCATGTGAATTGGTGTGTTGAAACAAATTTTACTGTGGCTTGAGAAAGTCATTATGCTAATAGCATCTAACACATTGGTCAATACCACTTTTTATCGCTAGTCAATTAGTTATCTATCTAACCAACTAACAAATCAATCACTTGTTCAGTGTGCTGGTTAAACAAACAACTGATTGATTGTTTAACCAGCACATTGAACAAAACAGTCAATATTGGTCGGTTTGAAATTCGACTAATTGATTAACAATAAATAAGTGGTATTGAACTAGTATATGTGTTATTACCACTTGCATAATGACTCTCGCATGACAAAACAAAAGTGCATAGCATCATCATCGTTTAACGTCCGTTTTCCATGCTAGCATGGGTTGGACGGTTCGACTGGGGTCTGGCAAGCCAGGAGGCTGCGCCAGGCCCGGTCTGATCTGGCAGTGTTTCTACAGCTGGATGCCCTTCCTAACGCCAGAAATGTATGTTATTATTTATTTAGGTGGAGGTGCATGGCTTAATGGTTAACGTTGCACTCATCATAGTAAGATTACAGTTTTAGTTCCAGGACTGGGTGATGCAGTGTGCCTTAGAGTAAAACACTTCATTTCACTTTGCTCCAGTTCATTCAGCTAGCAAAAATAAATAATCCTGCAACAGCCAAACATCCCATCCAGGGTTGTAATATGTATTCAACAGAATTCAGGAAACTGGCCTTAAGAGCCTATGGCTTGGGAAAGGCATTTGATCCATTTTTTTTTTTTTATACTTTGTGGTTTAAAGAGAGGAGAGAAACCTCATCATTGACATAGTCTCACAACTCCAGATTTTTATCAAGTCTGAAATATTTCTGAAATGAATCTGGAGTACAGAGGGCATGCCATTGATGCGATTGGGAATGGTGACAAAAGGAGTTTGACTAGCCTAGCTGATTGATTGACCAAGAATTAATGAAGCAATCAATTAATCAGTTAAATGGTTAAACATTCAATACATGAAATTATGGAAGTGAAACAGAACCAGAGAGTGTGTTTATTATTGGCTTAATGATCATCTCCAGACACAAAAATATATATGTATTTATATATATATATATCATTTATCTTTTACTTGTCTCAATCATTAGATTGTGACCATGCTGGAGTACTGTATAGAAAAATTTTAGTTGAATGATTCAACCCAAGAACTTTATTTTTCTAAGCCTGATACTCATTTTTATTTCTTCATTGCCCACAAGGGGCTAAACGTAGAGGGGACAAACAAGGACAGACAAAGGGATTAAGTCATTTACATCGACCCCAGTGTGTAACTGGTACTTAATTTATCGATGCCGAAAGGATGAAAGGCAAAGTTGACTTCGGCAGAATTTGAACTCAGAATGTAGCAGCAGACGAAATGCCGCTAAGCATTTCGCCCCGACGAGCTAACAATTCTGCAAGCTTTCCGCCTTAACCCAATACCAGTTCCATCAGTCTTGAGGTCACCATGTAGCTTAAAAGTCTACAAAACATAGATAGAAGGTGGTGTTGGGGATGCTGCTTTCATATGTTAGATGGGTGTTAAATCATAAAAAGGGAGGTTGTGGGGGAGCAGGTCCATGCTGTAGAGGAGCTACATAGCTATTTACATTTAGGAGAAAGAGAGGGAGAATGAATTAGTGGTATCTGCAAAGAGATAGATGGTGTTGATGAAGTGTCCGAGATACACCATGGGTTGGATGAAGAATGGCTGAAAAGTGAGATGACTGAGTAGTGAGAAAGAATAGTGGTATTATGGAGGGGTGAAGAGCTATGGTGGGGAATATTTAAGGGGAGGGCAATGTGAGGTGCTCATATATATACACACACACAAACATAACATAAAGACACATATACACCTCTGTGTGTGCCTGTATATATATATATATATATATATATATATAAAATGAAGGTGACTAGATACAATGTAAAACCAAAAAGGAAAAATTTAATTGCCACTAATTATGGACTGACAGTGCAGGGTAGCACCTACATTGCTAGAGATAAGGCTGTACGTACACACACACACACACACACAAACACACACATGTACACACACAAACACACGCACACAAACATACACACACACCATATATACCCCCACCATGCTCCCAGGAGTCACTTTACCTGCAATAAGTGGGTGGTCATGAGAACCTCATATCACCAGATATCCTATTCCTTTGACTTTACCTGTGAAGCTGAGGGTCCTGAGTTCAGCCTTCACTACTCCATCCAATGTCTTCCTGGATTTTCTTCCTTCAAAAGCTCCAGCCACATTTTGTGATCAACACTTCTTCATAGAGCTTTCCTGATCTATATGCATCATATATCTGTACCAGTGCAATCTTCTTTTTTGCACACTATTTCTAATTCTACCTATGGCCAATTTTTCTCTCAGTACATTTATGCTATGTCATTTATGCTCAATTGCAATGCACAGCAAACAGAGCATACTTGCTTCATTTCTTTCCAGTCTTCTCATGTCCTCTTTGTTCAAGGCCCACATCTCACTGTCAGGCTGCAGTGCAGTCCTAATACATATTGCTTTTCACTTTGTGGGAAAAGACCTGTATTACCATCAGCAGTAACAACTCCTTCGACTTTCTCTAACTCATTCTTACTCTGGCTACTATGCTTGCTGAACACCCACTACATTTACTGATGACATCTCTTAGCAAAATCTATCAACTGCTCCTAGTGAACCACTAAGGCATTCAAGGAGCTCCATTTCTGGTGTGTTCATTGAACACTGTGTTCCATTGTATCTTTTACACATGAAGCTTATATTTTCTGATTGTCTGCCTCTGATTCTGCTACATCTCTGATGTGAACATAGCTTACATTAAGTGAAGGATGTGGAATTTATATTCACATCTTTTATGCATTTTGAGCAAGGCCAATTCCATTAGCGTGCTGAAGTCCTGTATTCCTTCCCATTAAAAAAGACTTTCATCTTAGCTAAGTTTGCCTAAAAAAAATTTTAAATACAGTTTAGCTTCCCTGCCTGGAATTTCTTGTCTAATTCCTCTATAACTTCAGTTATAAGAACTAGTTTATCACCATATAGCAGTTCCAATGCACATCCATTCTTAAACTGTTTTGTGTCCAGTAGGACCATCATGAATATGATGGGATTGAGAATTGACCCCTTGACTTCAACTCTCATACTAAATACCTCACTGAAGCCATTCTTGACCCACAGTTTACTCACCGTATCTTTCTGCTCAACTTCCACAACTCTTTTGCCAGTGCTTAGTTTCCTTATTGACCACACGATAACTGTATCTGGTACACCCCCAAATGCCTTCTCCAGTTCAAAAAGAAACAAAAAAAGCCCCCAGAAATAGTGATTTACTGTTAGCCAAGTATTTTCCTGTAGTAGACTCACTATGAAGAATGCATTTGTGGCACCTCTTCCAGGAACAAAACCATGTCATAAATCAATTGTGCAATGACTTTCCCTGTGATCTTTATAACTTGATATTTATTAACAATGACTTTTAAAGCAAAAACAGCAATAAAATATAACTTATAATACATTGAAAGGAAAGCTATAAAAAAGGTAGAATTTTTCACACACACAACATACCAAACCACACCACACCACTCACAAACACACACATACACAAACATACATACATATATATATATATATATATAATATATATATACCAATACATCACTAGATTGACCAGACTATCAGATGTTGTTATACACCATTGGTCACATTGCGCATCCTGCATTACCATACCTTATGAATTATGTTATCCCTCTGAAAAATATGTATGGGTGTACATACATATATATATACATATATATATAAACATACATACATGTATATACCTATATATATACATATATATATAAATATATATACATATATACAAATATATATACATATATACATATACATATATATATATATATAAATATATATACATATATACATATATACTATATATATATATATATATATACATTTATTATATTCATATGCACATGACTAAACTTAGTTAACTAAAAGTATGAAAGTGACATACTAGAGTAAGCAGTTAAATGTCCCCCAAATCATTCCCTGTTGTACTGAAAATAAAAGACAGACCCATTGTATAATATCATCTAAATACTTCTGAATGAAATACAGTATTGTCATGGCTAGAAAAACTTTAATCATAGGTTTTGTTCAATCAGTCATGACCAGAACTTGACCAAGAGCACAACAAGAAAAAAAAAAGCCATCAATAAATAAATCAATAAATGTGTAAACAAATAAGTAAAAAGAATTATAGATTTCAATAATACCATAGTTTGGTAGATTGTATTGTGTTTGGTTGAATCTACTGGTTATTGATATGAGTTTCCTTATAATAAAAATCTTATTATTAAGGTTACACATTGTGCCTCAGGTACTATAGAAGTGAATGACAACAAATGAAATATGTCCTCTAGCAAAGGATAAATAAGAAAAGAGAATATATAATAACAGAAATACTATTGAAAATTAAATAAAGAACAGGGCTGACAAGAATCAGCTAAATAGCTGATAATACAATATATATATATATATATATATAAATATATATATACACATATATACATATATATATATATATACACTCATATATATGTATATATATACTCATATATATATATATATTTATATATATATATGTATATATTCATATATATGTGTGTATATATAAATACATACATATGTATATATATGTGTGCATACATATAACTCTATATAAAGTTGTACAGAGGCATACATACTTATATGTGTGTGTGTATGTGTATATATACTATATCACACACACACACACATGCACACACACTCATTCTCACCCTTACAAGGACACAGAATATATATATATATATATATATATCCGTATGTTTACGTACGATACTAGGAAAAAGAATATAGTACATTCTTATGAAGAACATAGATAAAAATCGCACAAAAACTATCAGAAATAAATAAATAGAAAATAAACATCAAGATAAAAATAAAAAAGTAAATGTAGGTATAAATACATAACTTCCCTTTCTGTTTCTCCTTTTCTATGAAATGTTATATATTCCATTCCTTTATATTTCATTCCTTTAGGGTAGGCAGAAGTTCAATATTTCAGTACAGTAGCGTAAATGGCTTGTATATGGCACAATTTGATATTCGTAGCCACAAGGGTTAAAATGTATATGTATACGTATATCAATCTATCATAGAAGTAAAGTAGGGAAGAATATTTGAATGAATGAACTCCAGTGAATTATTGGGTTTTGATATTTTGAAATAAATATGGATTGTGATACCTTTTTGTTTTTTTTTAATATAAAGGGAAAGTAGAATTTGTTGCACGACCATCAGTTAGTTACTGATATAATGAATGTGATAAGCTGACAGAAACATTTCCATACTGGACGACATCAAGAGATTTGGTAGGATTTTACGTGTGTTAAACATCATCATAATATTATCATCATCATCATCATTATTGTTATTATTATTATTATTATTTAGTGAGAGAGCAGTGCATGCCATCAAAGTGACACTGGTGTAAAATATACAAAGCCCAGTATACATATTATGACTACCTGTCTGATAAGAGTACACTAGGCAAATGCATCACTACCATATGTGTGCGCAACATGGTGATCTCATATCGAGATAAACAGCACATGATCTTGCTGGCGGGGCCCAATTAGAATTTTCTTCTGGTCGAGTAACCCATCCCACTCCAAAGGTCCCTGTATAAGTGTTGTTTAAGGATGTTGAACGAAACATCCATGTTTCCAGAGGTGAATTATTCAAACCCCAAAGAATCCCTCCTAACACATGGCTATGATGCTGCCCCATGACTTCTGCTCATGATCAGAGGTGCACATATCATCAGCCATTAAGGGACATACTCAACTGGTTAAGGTCAATCAACTGACAAGCAAATCTGTGGTATTGAGCAGAATATTTGCTGTAGCCCATCTTTTATACCAAGACAAAACAATATACATGATAACACTTCCAATTAGTTAAGATCAGAAGCTGCGAGAGCCACGGCCTGGTACTGCATCAGGGCATTGTACTATCATTATTATCGTCATCATGATCATCATCATCATCATCATCATCACCACCATCATCATCACCATCATCATCATCACCATCATCATCACCGTCACCATCACTGTCACCATCATCACCACCACCACCACCACCACCATCATTATCATCATCATCATCATCATTATTATTATTAGTTTGCTGGGCAAACTGCTTTACATTCTGAATTCAACTTGTGCTGGGGTCGACTTTACCTTTCATTCTTTCAAGGTCAATAAAATAAATACCAGTAGAGCACCGGGATTAATGTAATCAACTTAACCACTCCCCTGAAATTGCTGGCCTTGTGCCAAAATTTTAAACCCTTATCATTATCATCATTCTTTTTATTATTATTATTAGACCTGACAAAAGCATTAGGACACTAGACAATATGCTTAGTGACATTTCATTTGTCTATACATTTTGAGTTCAAATTCAACTATGGTCAACTTTTTTACATCCTTTCGGAATTGATAAATTACATACTAATTGAGCGCTAGGCTTGATATAATCAATTTACCTCCTCCCAAATATGCTGGCCTTGTGTCAAAAATTTGAAGTCATTATTGTTAGTGTTATTATTATTATTATTATTATCATTTAAGGCAGTGGGAAACTTCTTACTATGCAGCAAATATATATGTAGATAATCTCATCAAAACGTCAGTCATTAACCCTTTTGTTACTGAATTTATTTTGAGATGTATTGTGTTTCTTTCAATTAATTTTAAATAGAACAAAGAATTTAGTAAAATAACTTAGTTGTCATTCAACTAGTGCTAAGAACATAAACTTTGACTAAGATTTGGTGGAAGATTTTAATTCAGAACTTATGAAAACAAGACATTTGTACTTCAGAGTCAGAGCCGGTTTCAGCCAGGTTGGTCATGTTTTTATCTACTGAGTCTAGAGGAAGGATGGTACCAATGACTCTTGTTGATCCTCAGAGGCTTTTGAGCTTGATGCCATTAAGGTTCTATTTACAATGTCATTGGTCAGAATTTTGAGGAATCAAATTAGCAGGGATAAAATTTAAGAAGGCTGATTTTTCTGGATATGAAAATCTGGACAGAGTAACTAGGGTGAAGCTGAAGCTGTTATCTATAAAGAGTATGATGAGTGATGTAACTGGCAGCACTCCATTGGTCATGATGTAGAGGTTTCTAGTTGATCCAATTAATGGAACTGCCTGCTCATGAAATTAATGGGTAAGTGGTTGAGCACTCCATAGATATACATACGTTTAACATAGTTCTCAGAGACATGCAGAGTGTCACAGAGTGTAACACGGCTGGCCCTTTGAAATACTGATACAACTAATTTTTACCAGCTGAGGTGACTGGAGCAATGTGAAATAAAGTTACTTTCTCAAAGACACAACACACTGCTTGGTATTGAACTCATAAACTTATGATCATGAGCCAAATACCCAAACCAGTTAGTTATGCACCTACAAGATGAGTTGTGTAGAGAGATCTAGACTAACAGAAGCCTGACGAAAAGAAATTCGAGACCAACCATCTCTGAAGAAACAGAGGTTATTATAGAGTAGAAACATTGCTGTGAAAGAATATTAGAGTGTGTTTGGTAATGATTTAATGTTTGTCAGTTGAGTGATCCTTCTCTTGGATGTCTGAGTGCATAGCAACAGCACTAACTCCCATATCAGAGCATTAGTCCAGAGTGGGCCTAACAAGAGCATTTAGTACATGACCGTCCACCCTTCTGGTTACTAAATTCAAATGCTTTCTAATTCAACACTGTTTCATTCTCTCAGAGTCAATAGCTAGAATAACCACATAAAGTTAGAAAGGCAGATGAGGTGAATTGAAGTATCTGGTTTTCTTCTATCAATCAATTCTTATTTCTAATATCACACTCTATTGCTGGAAAAATTAGGACCACTGGGACTTGGCAAAAACTGGTGATAGGTTTAGGAAATCCTTAAACAAAACCCTGAGTATTTCAGCTGATCATTGTCAATGCTGGCGATACATCAAGTTGCAGTAAAGAGTGCAAGTTTGCTCCATGCCTTGTACCGAGAATGAAAAATAAATGAACAATATATACATATTTATATAAGATTTTGGGAGGGAAGAAGGTTATGGTATTTACTATGCATCACTCAATATAAGCTTCAGGCTATCTACATCGTATTACATATTAATATCAAAATTCTTCAGGTGTAGAATATCCAGGTTTTGCATTTGTAAAACTATTGTATGAGTTTTGTAAAAAGTGGAAACGTTAGAGAGGCACTTTATCAAACCTTTATCAAAGGTGTGCGCATACATTGTATGGCTGTCAGACTTTGTGTTTTGTTTATACTTAGGAGGAAACAAAAAGCAAATAAAGATGGAATGTAAATAGACTATGAAGAGATGACCAGGGCAAGTAAAGCATCAATATCAAAGGGGATAAAAGTAGGGTTAAGGGATGAAGAAGCAGTAGAAGGGGAAGGAGAAGGCATGAAGCAGCAGCAGAAGAAGAAGAAGAAGAAGAAGAAGAAGAAGAAGAAGAAGAGGAGGAGGAGGAGGAGGAGGAGGAGGAGGAGGAGGAGGGGGAGAAAAAGAAGAAAAGGAGGAGGAGGAGGAGGAGAAGAAGAAGAAGAAGAGAAGAAGAAGAAGGGGAAGAGGAAGAGAAAGAAGAAGAAGAAGAGGAAGAAGAAGAGGTAGAAAAAGAAGAAGAGGAAGAAGAAGAGGAAGAAGAAGAGGAAGAAGAAGAAGAAGGAGGAGGAGGAGGAGGTGGAGGGGGGAAGAAGAAGAGGAGAAGAAAAAGAAGGAGAAAAAGAAGAAAAAGAAGGAGAAAAAGAAGAAGAAAAAGAAGAACGAGAAAAAGAAGAAAAAGAAGAGGAGAAGAAAAAGAAGGAGAAAAAGAAGAAGAAAAAGAAGAAGAACAAGAAAAAGAAGAATGAGAAAAAGAAGAATAACAAGAAAAAGAAGAAGAACAAGAAGAAGAAGAAGAACAACAAGAAAAAAGAAGAAGAAAAAGAAGAAGAAGATGAAGAAAATGCAGGAGGAGGAGGACAAGAAAAAGTAGTAGGAGAAGAAAAGAAGAAGAAAGAGAAAGCACAGATGAATACTTGGAAGGAAGAAGAGGGATGATATGGGCAACTGTTATTTTTACTGCTAGCATTGAGATTGACCAATGGAAATACTCAGGTTCTTTTTTTAAAGACTCCCTAAGTCTATCACTGATGTTTGCCTTGTTCCAGTGTTACTAATTTTTTTTAACAACAGGATTTGGGGACAATAAATCTCAATCCTTATTCCTACCTTTCTCTTTACCATGATGTGGTGCACCTGAGCACTGTATTCAATAATTTCATTATTATTATTATGATGATAAGGCAGCGAACTGGCAGAATCATTAGCATGCTGAACGAAATGCCTAGTGGTATTTTGCCCGTCACTATGTTCTGAGTTCAAATTCCGCCGAGGTTGACTTTCCCTTTCATCATTTTGGGGTCGATAAATTAAGTACCAGTTGAGTACTGGGGTTGATGTAATTGACTATTCTTCTCCTAGGTCTTGTGCCTATAGTAGAAAGGATTATTATTATTATGATTTCTAATAACTTTATAAGTAGCTAAGTATTAATTATTTATTCATTACTTTTAATACTTTACTCCTATATTCTACTACTCTCTCCTATTTTAATACTAACTTTAATTTACACTTTGTCATTATCAGTGCTATGTTCACTCAACACCAACATATCAAATAAATAGTTTCATACCACACACTTTAGTATTAGGGTTTTGCTTTACCTCCTTGAAGCCCAACTATCCCTGTTAACCATTTTTACTTCTTGCTTTGAGATGATGAATTCTAGAGTCAGCAGGAATAGTTCTGTTCGGCTTTAATATCATCCCTCTCACTTTACTCATGTGGTTTATTGCCTATGTACTTGGTACTTCCCTTACCATACTCAATGCTATCTTCCTTTAGTTATCTTCATCAATAACATTGTTCATGTTCAAACTTTTCTAGTGACTATCACTGCTATTATTATTATTATTATCATTATTATTATTATTATATCATTAGATTATTATGATATTGTTTTCATTTTTATGTGAAGCCACATGGATCAGTGGTTAGCATGTCAGTCTCACAATCATGAAGTAGTGAGTTTAAGTCCTGGACCAGGCTCTGTGTTGTCTTCTTGAGCAAGACACTTTGTTTCATGTTGCACTAGTTTCCTCAGTCGTAGAAATAAGCTGTGATGTCACTGGTGCCAAGCTGCATTGGCCTTTGCCTTTCCCTTAAATAGCATGGCTGACATGGAGAGGGGAGGCTGATATGCATGAGCAACTGCTGGTCTTCCATAAACAACCTTGCCTGGACTTGTGCCTCAGAGGGTAACTTTCTAGATGCAATCTCATGGTCATTCATAACTGAAGGTGGTCTTTACTCTTTTATTATTATCATTTCTGATATAGTATCATTGTCTTTTTTACTACTAATCATAGTAGTAGTAATATTGTTATTATTATTTTCTTTTCATTTTCCACTCATTTCTAGTGTTGTTGCAGTCAGTTCACTTCTGCATCCCCTAACCATAATTTTATCTATTTTGGTATTGATACACTACTTGCCCTGTCCATCTCTTCACTGTCTATTTGCATTTCATCTTTATTTACATTTTATTTCCTTCTGATACAAGCAAAACACAAAGTCTGGCAGACGCACAATGTAAGAGCGTACATTTGATGCAAGTTTGAGGAAGTGTCACTCTAATGTTTAAAACCAAAAAATATTATGTAAATTTTCCCCTGGATCTTTCGTCTGGACTGGTGTTGAAAGCAGAGTTGCTACAGGAACTATTGTAACTGATCATTAAAAATGTATTAAAGTATTTCTTTGTCTTCTTATTTCGAATATTTTTATCATGAAAAATTCCAATTTGTCCCAATGTGAAATAGATATTATTCTTGCTGCGCAATCCACTTTAGTAGATTTTGATGGTACATTATGGAGTAGGTTAGATAGGGAAAATGCTTTTCATATAGCAATAGGCTCATCAATTCTGCTCATGCCAGTGACCTAGTCGGAATATATATCCTTTCATTAATCCAGTCTTCCTTTCCTGAAGTAACAGGGGGTCTATATAGGGATGATGCCTTTTTTTTCTTGACACAAGTAGTAAATTACAGTTAGAAAGGCATAGGAAAAATTTCTTTACACTTTTCAAAAATTTAGAACTAGATATTACTATAAGTAAGGATTATCATAGAGTGAATTTTCTGTGTTGATTCTGGATTATTTGAACCATTTCATAAACTGAATGATCATATTAAGTACATTAACATAGCATCCAACCATCCACCCTCGATTATACGGGGACTAGTTAAGAATATTTCTACTAGAATTTCTAGATTATCTGCTACCAGTAAAATTTTCGAATCTCATGCATATTATTGTAATAATGCTCTAACTAAGGTTGATAGAACTCAATATATAGAAGATGCAGGTTTAAGCTAGACTGGCAATTCCTGCAAATGAGACACACATCGTATACCACCACAATGTTACTGTTTGAAAAATCACTTGGATGAAAAATACAGGCTAGAAGGAATTGGTCATGTCAATGATCCACCAAAGAAAACTCACAGACTCCTTACTCATTTCAACCCTACCCATTCAGGGAGTATGTCTCCCTTTCACTTTCCCATACTCTCTTTCAACTCACATTGAGGCAATTCATTGCCATTATCTATCTCACACAGCTCCTGTTGTTGATTCTTCATTTCTTTCCTCTTCCCCATCTAGTTGAAGTAGACATGCAGGTCCTCCACAAGAACTTGCACTGCTCCCCCACATTTTTATAGCTCAATCCCCATATCTACTAGCATGCAGCTGATTCCCTTCACCCGCTCCTAGATTTCTAGTTCTGTAAGTTACATGGCTTCATCCATGGTGAGTAGGTCACTTGAAAAAGGATCCAGTCCATGCTGTATTAGGAAGGGCAGCCAACCATAGAAACAAGGCCAAAATGGACATTATATCATGATGCAATCTTTAGGCACATTGGATCAAGCCAAACATGCAATCATACCATTATGGATCATCAACATAAAATTATGATAATGATGGTGAGGATATATATATTGGGAGTTTTATGTATAGTTCTATACAGTTTGATTCAAATTCCTTGGTACTCTGAGTTTCAAGTGCGATGTCAATCTTCAGTCATATATATATATATATAATATATATATATACAACTTATAAATAAGGGCAAATGAAAAAAATTTCTAATGTCATATATGCCGAAACTAGACACAGTGTCCATAACCATATAATTTAACACAATAAGCACGTTACTCGAAAAAAGTCGACAGAAACTGCTAAAAAATTCTGTTATTACCATATCGGACCGATTTCAGGGTTAGTTCATAAGAACCCTCCCATACATATATATGTATGTATGTATATGCTGGGCTACATAAAATGTACCCAGCACACTCTGTAAAGTGGTTGGTATTAGGAAGGGCATCCAGTGCTAGAAACCAGGCCAAATCAGACCAGAACCTGGTGCAGCTTTCCATCTTGTCAGCTCTGGTCAAACCATCAAGCCATGCTAGCATGGAAAACAAATGTTAAAAAGGTGACAATAATGATGATAACGATGATGATGGTGATGATATGTGAGTATATGTGTTTGTGCATGAGTTTGTCATCCTATATACTTTGACAATCGTTGATGGCTTGTTTCTGTGCCAACAACTTAGCAGTTCAACAAAAGAAAGTGATAGAATAAGTGCTGGGCTTATAAAATGAATTCAGGGCCAGTCTTTTCAAAGAAAGCCCTTCAAGGGGGTGCTTCAGCATGGCTGCAGTGCAATGACTGAAGCAAGTAAAAGAATACAGAATTTAGATACTTATACATACAAACATGCATGTGTGTGTCAGTGCATGTGTATGTGTGTATGTGTGTGTGTGTGTGTGTGTGTGTGTGTTCTATTTTATTTAAGCTATATATAATTATTATATGAATGGGCATCGCCAGTATGGTTGTAGCATGATGGGTGAAACAAACTAAAGAACTAATAGTTTTGATACAGTTAGAATGGACAAATGAATAAACAAAACAATATATTACTAGTATGTCTGGGGAGAGTCATTTTCTTTTTGTGCCTTATAATGTACCAAACACACTCACCGGTAAAATTTCCACTTATTTCTTATTTTTATTTTCCTAAACTTTCCGTTGTGTCTTGCAACCTTTTCAAGACTATTGAGAGTCAAGACTATTGAAAAGGTTGCAAGACGCAATGAAAATTTTAGGAAAATGAAAATAAGAAAAAAAGTGGAAATTTTACCAGTGAGTGTGTTACATTATAAAGCACAAAAAGAAAATGACTCTCCCCAGACACAACAGAATATTATTCAACACACGAACACATATAAAGAATCTTGCAAACCAAATCCGAAAACGAAATATTACTGGTGTGTTTTTGTTTCAAAATCAATCTAGAATGTAAATGAAAGACAATGTTGAATGTGTGATGATCTAAACTCAGTATTTCTGAATGCAGTGTCTAGGAATATGAAATATAAATAAGACTATAAGGTCTTTTTTTATGACTCCAACCATTTCAGCAAAAACTTGTCTGTCTTGGTCTTGAAATAGTAATAAATATATTAAATAGATGAAAGAAAATATATATTAGAGGCACCACAAGAACCAGATTATTGAACAAAGTCTGTGATATATGGACATTATTAGTATATCTTTGATGTCAAACTAAGCATTTCATTTCTTGAACCCCTACCAAAACATTTCATTTAGACAAAAACATTGTCAACATTTACAAGAATTTATTGATTTCTTTATATTTTTAGACGTGGAGATTTCTTCTGGTTTTTTTTTAGTTTGTTTATTATTATTTTCACAAGGAAAAGGTCAAAATGGACATAATTAGTTGAATCAAAGCCAAAAAAAAAAAGAAAGAAAACTAAGAGCTTATTACATTAAAAGAGAAAAAATTAACAGCATGGAGTAAACTACCAATATTAGGGTATTTGGAATGAATTTATTAGACTTGCAGCTTTAACCTAGAATCTACATATTTCATCTCTTACTTTGGTCATCGGAAGAGAAAATACCCAAACTTGAATTATTGATCAAACTCAAAAATGCTATCATTTTATTATCACAAGCAAAGATACTGCTATGCTGGCAAGCATGGGACTGGTTTTCCAAAGTAGCATTTTACAAGCATATGTCTTTCTTGTCACCAACCTATTTAGTTTTCAATTGTGGAAGTTACAATGTACCTATTCTAAAACTCTGTTGCAGGTGGTAAATATGTGTGTGTATACTCTTTACACTTTACTCTTTTACTTGTTTCAGTCATTTGACTGTGGCCATGCTGGAGCACCGCCTTTAGTCAAGCAAATCAACACCAGGACTTATTCTTTTGAGTCCTAGTACTTATTCTATTGGTCTCTTTTGTCAAACCGCTAAGTTACGGGGATGTAAACACACCAGCCTAAATGTTTGATGATAATTTGATGGTAAGGCGTTGAGCTGGCAGAAACGTTAGCACGCCGGGCGAAATGCTTAGCTGTATTTCGTCTGCCGCTATGCTCCGAGTTCTAATTACGCCAAGGTCAACTTTGTCTTTCATCCTTTTGGGGTCGATTAAATAAGTACCAGCTATGCACTGGTGTCGATATAATCAACTTAATCCATTTGTCTGTCCTTGTTTGTCCTCTCTGTGTTTAGCCCCTTGTGGGTAGTAAAGAAATAGGTAATTTGATGGTAACATACCTGTGGCTGAACTGAAGGGCTCTCATTAAAGTGCTTTCAGAAATAGAAGTACTTAATGACATCATGTTGCGTGAATCCATTGTAATGTTTGTCACGTAAGTTGTCAAAGGAATCTATTATTGAGAATCTGCTTCTCCAGAAAGGAGTGTTTGTAGATTGCATAATTTTATCATGAACTGCATCAAGTGTGATACTGCTAATTCCACTTAATTCATCTTAGTTGAGTTACTAAGCTTGAATCAGAGACAGTAAAGAAATTGAGTTAATTATCTTTTGAATGAATCCATTGGTGAGGACTGGCAACTAAGCATACAATTCCATCATCCATATTAATGACCAAGGTTAATGGCTATAGCTTAGGTTTACTTTTTGATATAGACATATGTATATACATACATATGTATGTATGTATGTATGTATGTATGTATGTATGCATGCATGTATGTATGTATGTATGTATGTATGTATGCATGTATGTGTGCATATGTACATGTGTGCATGCATATATAATTTGGTTTGGTTCACAGAACAAAAGAAATAGGACCACTGCATATGAGAAATAGAAATAGCCCTGTTTTATGTAATTGTACATGAACAAAACTGGATGCAACTGTAGCTCCATGAAATTGTCCATGAGCATATGAGTGTCACTTCAAACTGTCTGTGGAAAGAGTGAGCTATGTTCATTAACCCTTTCATTACTGTATTTATTTTGAGATGCTCTGTGTTTCTTTCAAGTACTTTAAATATAACAAAGAACTTAGTAAAATAACTTAGTTATTGAGCTCGTGTTAAGAACATAAATTGTGACTAAGGTTTGGTGGAAGATTTTAATTCAAGACTTAAGAAAACAAGATATTTGTACTACAGAGCCAGAACAGGTTTCAGCCATGCTGGTAGCAAAAGGGTTAAGCTTTTCAGGAGATTTAATAAGGGATTATTTTTTCCTATGGCAAAATATTTCTCGTGCAAGAGCAGCTGCAACACAAACATCAACCTCAAAGAATTATGTCATCTGATACGAGAAATAGTGAATAAATTAAGAAGATAAGGAAAGAGAGAAAGATAGAAATGAGGAAGAATGAGTACAATAGTGAAAGAAAGAAGCAAATAATAAGAGAAATGCCTGAAAGAAGGAAGAGAGTAATGCAAGAAAGAGAGACTGAAAATAATGTACTAATGTCAAGGAGAGACAAGCAATAGGGATAACTGGCGGGCATTTGTGGTGAACATTTTATAGTGTTTTAGATCAGTGGTGGAAGATGTGTTTTTACTTGCACAAGTAAGGAGCAAAATCAAATTTTGCATTCAGGTATTCAGCAGGCAATAGTTATTTACTCTTTTTTACACTTTTACTCTTTTACTTGTTTCAGTCATTTGACTGCGACCATGCTGGAGCACCACCTTTAAGTCAAGCAAATCGACACCAAGACTTATTCTTTGGAAGCCTAGTACTTATTCTATCGGTCTCTTTTGCCAAACTGCTAAGTTACAGGGACGCAAACACACCGGCATCGGTTGTCAAGTGATGTTGGGGGATGAACACAGACACACAAACATATACACACACATACATATATATATATATATATATATATATATATATATATATATACATATATACGACGGGCTTCTTTCAGTTTCCGTCTACCAAATCTACTCACAAGGCCTTGATCGGCCCGAGGCTATAGTAGAAGACACTTGCCCAAGGTGCCATGCAGTGGGAGTGACTCCAGAATCATGTGATTGGTAAGCAAGCTACTTACCACATGGCCACTCCTACGCCTTTTTTCTTTTTTTCTTTTGTACTAGTCTCATTTCCATTAGATACAACCTGCATCTTCTACTGCACTTGAATAATGACCAAAATGCAGTTGGCAGACGGAAACTGAAAAAGAGCCCATCATATATATGTATGTGCATGCGCGCATGCGTGTATGTGTGTGTGTGTGTATGTGTTTGTATGAATGTGTTTGTGTCTTCATATCTGTGTTTGTCCCCCACCACTGCTTGACAGTGTTGGTGTGTTTACATTCCCATAACTTAGCAATTTGGTAAAAAATACCGATGGAATAAGTACCAGGCTTAACAAAAATGTAAGTACTGAGATTGATTCATTCGACTAAACATTCTTCAAGGCAGTGCCCCAGCATGGCCATAGTCTAATGATTTGAAATAAGTAAATGACAAATATGTGTATATGCATGTATGTTTAAATACACATGTATACGCATGTGGGTCAGTGATTTTGGCTGTTGCACTCATGATCATAAATCTGTTTCAGTTTCTGATCCGGGGATGTAGTCTCTTCTTGAGCTAACCACGTCATTTCATGTTGCTCTTGTCCACTCATTTGGCTAAATGAGTAATTCTGTGTCAGCCCAGTATCCTGTCCAGTAGTAGGGGATTTTATACACTACAGAATCGGGGAAACTGACCTCATGAGCCAATGACTCAAGACAAACCTTTGATCTTTTTTATAAATATATTTAGGGATATATCTGTGTACACACATACACATGCATACATATAATGAATTCTATCTATTTTAGATTTGTTGGCTCACTGATAGTCTTATCTAACACACCTCTCATACTCACTCTTCTATCACACACTATTCTATCTCACATTCTTACTATTATTCATAAGTCTAGTATTCATAACACCATCTTTCATGTCCTTATTGACCATGGAACTCTTGCTTTTTTTTATTACTCATGCTTCTAACACTCAATCAGCTAGTACTTGTACCTTCAGCACTCATGCCTCAGATGCATATTTCTCACTCAATCATTTCTTTTTCTCACTGTACTATGCTGCTGGTATGAGAAATCGTATTAGTGCCTCATTTTGGTTCACTATATATTGCTTCCAGTACATGTAGGGACACAAAGTCCCTCATCACTCTTTAATAAGCCTATCACATCAGATTTCTCACTTACCAAAGACATAAGTTTTACATTCTCAGTAATTGTCTCAGATTTGCAGCATTGAAGGTGTTTATAAGCCAGTTAAGAAACACACAAAACTGTTAGATTCACTTCAACATTTAAATTTAATCTGTCAAAATATTTTCATCGCTTTGAGACTGCAACCTGTTCAAAGCTTTGTCAGTGAACAGGTCGTGGTCTCAAAGCAACGAAAATATTTTGACAAATTAAATTTTAATGTTGAAGTGAATCTAACGGTTTTGTGTGCTTCTTAACTGGCTTATAAACACCTTCCATGCTGCAATTGTTTTCATCCCAGCACACGATCTCAGATCAAGTCACGTGCTATGCAAGTACATCTCCATAATGTCTCACATTTGTTCTCTCTTGTATTGGTGCCTCGCTTAAACACAGAGTACTCTCTGTAAAATGGTCAGTATTAGGAATGCCTCCACCCATAGAAACCAAGTCAAATGCAATATTTTCAAAAGAGGTGTGGTCCCCCAACACATGTAAAATATTGGTACAACAATTATCCATCCAGCATGGAAAGCAGCTGTAAAATGATAAATATGAGATATCTATAACTTCCTACTTACATATAGATTGCTTCCCAGCCATATGTTCCCAGGTTCAGTCCCACTGCATGGCATCATGGGCAAGTGTTTTCAACTATTGGCTTAGGTCACCCAAAGACTTCTGAGTGGATTTGGAAGACAGAAACAGAAAGAGACCAGTCATATGTGTGTGTGTGTGTGCGTGTGTGTCTGTGTGTGTCTGTGTTTGTCACCCCACCATTGTTGACAACTGATTTTGGTGTGTTTATGGTCCCCATAACTTAGCGGTTTGGCAATAGAGAATGATAGAATAAGTACTAGGCTCGCAAAGAATAAGTCCTGGCATCAATTTATTCGCCTAAAGGTGTTGCTCCAGCATGACTGCATTCAAATGACTGAAACAAGTAAAAAAATAAAAGAATACATACATATATAATCTCTCTCTCTCTCTCTCTCTCTGTATATATATATATATATATATATATGTACATAAATATATATATATGCATATAAATATATATATGCATATATATATATATATATATATATTATATATATATATATATATATATATATATATTATATATATGATATATATTATATATATATATATATATATATATATATATATGTATATATATTTATATATATATATATGTATTATATACATATTTATATATATATATATATATTATATATATATATGTTATATATATAATACATTATTCATTTATATATTATATTATAATATATATTATATATATATATATTTGAATGTAGCTATATAAACAAAAGACAGGTGAAATACACAATAATACTAAAGGTGTTGTTCTAATATTTTTAGAAAAATTAAAAGATAAAATGTGCAATGTTTTATTTTGATATCTTAAATTTTTTTAACTTATATAACCAATTCTATCCATTCTGGTTGGGCTTATCAAATAAGAATGAGAAGATAATTATAGCATTTGAAATATATAGAGTTGAAATTGTTGCAGCTGGACAGGGAACTAGGGTACCAGTCTACAAATCAAAGAATGTTCCCTGAAGAATTTAATTGAAAGGATATAGTTTTTCACGAATAAGGAACAAAAACAAATAATGATGGAAGAAAAATATATTCAGAAATATAAAACTTGCTTAAATGGTTGACAAAAAATTTCCTCGACTTATAAAATTAAGAACACTTATATACAATGAGGGGTGATTCAGACATATACGCATATTCACATATTGTATGGGCATGTATACTAGACCATTAACTTTTGTGTGTATGTTTGTGTGTGTGTGTGTGTGTGTGTGTGTGTACATGTGCAGGTGCATACATGTCTATATGCAAATATGTATATGTATATGTTTGTGTGTGTGTGTGTTCAAATGAATGTGTATGTGTGTGTGTATGTATATGTGGAGACGCAATGGTCCATTGGTTAGGGAAGCAGACTCACGGTCGGAGGATCGTGGTTTCGATTCTCAGACCGGGTGTTGTGTGTGTTTATTGAGCGAAAACACCTAAAAGCTCCATGAGGCTCCAGTAGGGGGTGGTGGCATCCCCCTGTTCTACTCTTTCGCCACAACTTTCTCTCACTCTCTCTTCTGTTTCTTGAGTAACGCTGCAATGGACTGGCGTCCCGTCCAGCTAGGGAGAACACATACGCCACAGAAACCGGGAAACCGGGCCCATGAGCCTGGCTAGGCTTGAAAAGGGCAACGTTTATCATTCATTTTATTATCGTATACGTATATACGCATACATGTATATCTTCATATATCTTATAAAGAGTATTTCATTTTGCCAAGACAAAAGTAAGAGGACAAACGTAAGCATTTAATTATTTATGACCTTCCTAAAAGAATTAAAAACTCACCATTCCTTATCTTATCTTTTAATCTGACCACCTCATACATCTACTCACAAAAATCTCAGCTCTGTTTATTTAATCATCTTATTCCCTTTAAGTATTATCCTATCAATCTCTGGAGGGCAGACAATTGTTTAAAAATCTTATCACATAACACCGTAACATTTATACCAGCCATAGCCTGCCAAAATGTTCTACCTGCTTTATATTCAGGCCAGCCAGATCTAGCCTTTCACACCTATCTGACAAAATCATTCTATAAATAAACAGGCATGGCTGTGAGGTAAGAAGCTTACTTCCTAACCACATAGTTCCAGTTTCAGTCCCACTGTGTGGAACCTTGAGAAACTGCATTCAACTATAGCCTTAGACCAACCAAAGCCTTGTGAATGGATTGGTAGATGGAAGCTGAAAGAAGCCCACCGTATAATATATATATATATATATATATATATATATATATAATATATACATACATATATATATTATACATACATATATATATATATACATATATATATATATATATCAAAGTAGGATAAATTTTTTTTTTTTTAAAATTTCCAATGGCCTGCATGTTAAAGAATACCTTTAAAGGTAAATTTATAATAACTTGCCCTTATTTTATAAGTTATATATATATCTATATATATCTATATGTATATACATATATATACATATATATATGTATATATTATACATAACATACATACTTATATATATATATATACATATATATGTATATATATTATATATATATATATATATCTATAGCATACATACATACATACATATATATATATATACATATATTATGTATAATATATATTATTTGTGCATGTGTGTAATTGCGCATGTGTGCTTATTTGTGACTGTCTTTGTCACCCCATTACGGCTTGACAACAGGTGTTGGTGCCTCTATGTCCCCTTAACTTGGCAATTCGTCAAAAATACATCGATAGAATAAGTGCCAGACTTTAAAAACAAAAAAGTACTGGGTAGATTCATCCAACTACAAACTTTTCAAGGTGGTGCACCAGCTTGGCCATAATCTAATGACTAAAACATGTAAAAGAATCACATCATTGAAATCTCAAGGCTATGAAGTAACACATGATTAATGCAAAATAATGTGAGTAAATAAGCATAAAATTTAAAGGGTAAGCATTAAATTACTGACTCAACGTTCCTTACATTACTGTTTAAAAACTATACCCTTAACTTAAAATTTCTACCAAGCAGTCTTTGATTTGTAACCTGATACCCTCAATTTTAATCTAGCTACAGCGATTTCAACTCTATATATTTCAACTAGCATTCTTACATTCTCATATTCCTTTGATTAGTTCAGAATTGACAGAACTAGTTACAATGTATGTGAAAAAAATTTAATATATCTAAATGAGATATAACACTTGTTTGTTTTGTTATTTTTTTCTCTCGGTGTTTCTAAAACAATTACCACAATTCTTTTCATGTATTATACATTTGCTTTCAGTTGTTGTTTATATGGTACAACTTATAAGAACCTATAACCAATCTGGACCATATATACATATGTATATATATATATATATATAGAGAGAGAGAGAGAGAGAGAGTGACATACACACACACACAGACATATATACACGTATATACACAGAGTGACATATATACACAGAGAGAGACTAGTTTCGAGGTAGTTGCCTTTTATCAACTACCCCGAAACTAGTCTGTGGATGCCAAACTAGCAAAGGGAAGCTGCTGACCTACCCTGTTCGAAGGTTGTAATGGACACAGGTTTGTGTGTCATATAGCTAGCTAGATGTGATGACCTCTTGCAGCTAATGAACAGCAGCATTCATCCTATTTTTCTGGACTGCTATGTTAGCTTGGTGATAACTATTACTATCAAGTACTGCTGCTGTAGTTTCCTTTACAGGGAATTAGAAATAATGATATTTCTATTATATATATATATATATGTGTGTGTGTGTATGTATATATATATGATATATCATATATACATATTGCATACATCCATATATAACATATATAACATATATACTTACATATTCATATATATTATATATATATATATATATTTATATATATGTGTGTATGTATATATATATACATACATATATACATTTATATATACAAACATATATACATATATGCATACATACATATATACATATATACATACATATATACTTACATATTCATATATATATATATATATATATACATATATATATATATGTGTGTATGCATATATATACATACATATATACATTTATATATACATACATATATACATATATGCATACATAGATATATACATATATGCATACATGCATATATACATATATACATACATATATACTTACATATTCATTTATATATATATATATATATATATACATATATGTATGTGTGTATATATGTTCACTAACACACATGCATATACACATGTCTCTGAGTGCGTGTCTGTATCTCCAATGTATTGTCTAATTTTCATGCTCAGATGAAATTTATTAAGGCAGATATTTGATAGAAAGATGATATTCCTGTGTATCAAGCCCCATCTTATATCCAAGCAAGTTAATAATTCTGACAAATTACTAGAAATCAATCACAATGCTTATATAATAATGAAAATCAGTTATCATCATCACATGACAGCTTAAGAAGGTGACACAAGCATTCATACAAACACACATATATATACGTACATACAGACACATATAATGTCAGACTCTGACTGTAGGTATGTATTAGTGTATCTCCATCCTGACATTGCATGAAAGTTGTAAGATCATCACTGTCATACATGCAGCGTCTTTCATTTCCAAGAGTCTGTTAAAACAATTCTGGCTATCAGGAAATATCACCTTGTTTGTACACGGAGGACTAACTAGAACAGAGAACGAGCATCTAGCTATAGAATAACAGCTTCAATAAATTCCCTCTGACTCATGCAGACATGGATAATTTGAATTATAAATGTTGATGATGATTATAATTTTACATAGTAAAATATAGATATATATATAGATATATAAAACTGGATCTTTTCTTGTCAATTGTCCCAGATGAACCAACTTCACGGCAGGAGGTGCAGATGAGGGCAGCTGCATCGAACTCTCTCATGCACCAAATGGCAATTGCTAAAAAGCATTCGTGAAGTAAAATCATGTAGCAACACCTAATGGTGGTGCCCCAGCATGGCCACAGCTCGTGAGCTGAAACTAGATAAAATAAAATAAAAAATAAAATATACTGTTGATAGTATACTGTTTATAGGTGCAGGAGTGGCTGTGTGGTAAGTAGGTTGCTTACTAACCACATGGTTCCGGGTTCAGTCCCACTGCGTGGCACCTTGGGCAAGTGTCTTCTACTATAGCCTCGGGCCAACCAAAGCCTTGTGAGTGGATTTGGTAGACAGAAACTGAAAGAAGCCTGTCGTATATATGTATATATATATATATATATATATATATATATATATATATGTATGTGTGTATGTGTGTGTGTCTGTGTTTGTCCCCCTAGCATTGCTTGACAACCGATGCTGGTGTGTTTATGTCCCCATCACTTAGCAGTTCGGCAAAAGAGACAGATAGAATAAGTAATGGGCTTACAAAGAATAAGTCGATTTGCTCGACTAAATGCGGTGCTCCAGCATGGCTGCAGTCAAAAGAGTAAAAGAGTAAAAGTGTATATATATATATATACTGTTAAATTTCAAGCTGTGTCTTCTTGACATGCATATGCATATTCCAGTATTCTAAATATGTACATAGATGTAATGCTCTTGTATGCTTGAGAGTTGAAAGCACAGGAAAATACTTTTGCAGAGTAATAATATATGGAAAAAAAGATTGTTTTCAGCATTACTCGTTTTTTATTTTCATATAGGTGTTAAAAAATTGTACATGTAGGAAAAAAAATATAAAACATCTCCTATTAGAAATTCTTCAGACAAGCAATCATATAAAACTATTTGTATTATTTAATTCTCTATCTGAAGAAATTCTAATACTATTTACCTCACCTGATTTCTATCACTAACTCCTGTTAGCAAATGAATCAAGTGTATTAGAGATTAAATAATACTTAAAGTTATTCCAATATCCTACATGCTGCCACACTTGCCCCTACTTCTCCAACACCACCATCTTCACAGGCACCCATCATCATCCCTATCATGTTAATGACCCCTTTACCTGCACTTCTAACAATGCCATTTACTGCATCTCCTGCTCTTTCTGTCCTTCTCTGTACATCGGTCAAATCAGACACCACTTGGCAGACTGGTCCGCAGAGCACCTTCAAGACATTAGACTCAGCAATGACACCCCAGTCTCGCACCAATTCCACTCTACCAGTCACTCATTACAACACATGTCTGTGTTCGGTTTGTCTTTGCACAGGGGCCATCTGGACTCCCCCTGTGAACAGGAATTAATGTTCTCTCCGCTCTTTTGCACCACATGAGCTCAACTCCCTCCCCTACCGTCTTCATCTGATTCCCCTCCTCCACTCTCTTCATCTGACATCTACTTCCTCTCTTCACTCCTATCCATCGATACCCTCTCAATCCACACCCCACCCACACACATCCCATTCCCACATACCACACCCCAACCCCCTCATCCTCACCCTAACCATCACATCCTCACTCCATCCAACATCCTCACCCCAAAACCACACCCCACCCTCACATAACCAAACCCCCAAAACACCACAAGACACTGCATCACACAACCACACCACCACACCACACCACTCCAAACACTAGCACTGAGTACTTCCCAGCATCTACACCATCATCCACACACCCACACATTACAGGCATACACACACACATATGCACACGTCTGCACGTCAAAGTCACCAGCCGCTATCCACACACACACACTTATGCACTCTCACATACACACAGACATGCCTTCGCTTTGGGACCACCAGTAGTTTATTATTTCCCCTTTTTCCTAGCTCTCCTCTCTAACTACCCTTGTCCAACCAGTCGCCAAAATTCAATGCTAAATCCACAAGATTTTTTTATTCTCTCTCTGTTTATTCCCTTGTGTTCTTTTCTGTTGAAGAGTGTAGGCTCAAAATGGAAAAGACTTTCTCACCTTCCCAAGCATCAAACTAATATATCTGCTTCTTGTTTATACATGTGTCTACATCTTTTGCCTTTCTGTAAATTTCAACTGTATATATATAAATATATACATGTGTGTGTGTGTGTGCGTTTGTATGTATGTAAATATGCATGTGTGTGTATTGCATTATCACTTTCATTTCACCATGGAACTTAAGTAGATAAAACTGTTAATAATAGAATCTAGAATATTGGCTTAAAACATTCTTTGGATCATAAAGTCAAAGCAGCCTTCAACATTTTATTATCAAAGAGTTTGAAATTTCGCAAAACTTCTAAATTTCTTATGATGTAAATGTATATATGTATAAACTTATATATATATATATATATATATAATATATATATATATATAATATATATATATATATATATATATACATGTCTACACACATGTACATGAAAATATGCATATATGTGTGCGTATGTATGCGCATGAATGTGTGCCTGTGCACGAGTGTCTATAACATTTATATACACATTGTTACTTGTTAACTCATGAATTTACTCATATTTCAAAACAAAATGTTTTCACATTGTAGCAACAAACAATACGTAGCACCTGTTGTAGCTGTGTAAGTTTTAAGTTTGTTTATAAGTAAATTCAAATATACATAAATCTTTAAGTACTAATGTTTTTCCCCTTTTCTTTTTACCAAGAAATAAATTCAGGATAATACACATATGTTCAAGCAGTAATACAACAACTTATGTTTATTAAAAAATAACGTTTGCTGACAGTTTCCCAGAAAATTGCTTCTTACAATAAATTGAATTCTAACAAAAATAATCAATTTAAAATAGAAATCAGATGAAATATTATTAGATTAAAATGGGTAAGAGCATGTGTTTAAATGCTGTTCTAAGTAAGAATATTTTTTATATCCATTTTCAGCTAATCTGTTCTTGATGAAATTCTGTATAAACTTGGATTCACTGTGTTTCGTAGGTTACAAGAAAATAAATGTTACATCGCATAGAGTAATCCATTTACTTTTTAAATATAAATGATAGTTACAATAAATTTAAAACAGCTGAATATTTTCTAAGAACAAACGATAGATATATTTATACATATATCATGTATGTATATATATATATATATGAACAATATATATGCATATATATAACACCCACACTCACACATACACATACATATATATATTTAAAAAATCATGTCTATATGTATGATTTTTATATATATGTAAATCATATATATATATATATATATATATATATATATATATATATATATATATATACTTAAATTATATATATCTATATATATCAAAAATTCATATGTATATATATATATATATATGTACTCCTATGCTCTCATACGATTCTACATCAGCACTCTTGATACCATCTTTGATAATGAAGACAGCAAAGATGACTAGGATGGAGGCACAGATGCAGATGTCACCCCCACTTGATAAACATTCAAGAAAACATTGACGATTGAATGAGAAATCTGCGATTCAAACGAGAAACACAAGTGCAAGTGCCCCTACCACCATCAAAACGAAAAACCATTGAGGTGAAAGAGCCAAGAAAGAACAACTAAAAGAAGCAAAAACTAAAACAAAAACAAACGATGAAACAGCCAAAGAAAGAAGCAAACCTGACAACCCATATAAGAAAAAATATAAAAGGAGATAGCACACACAAATGTGCAAATTCTAATTGAAAGATATCTACTGGCAAGGAAAGGTGGGTGCAAGCTACTATTTTGCACACC
>NC_042999.1:30968584-30976084 GCF_006345805.1 Octopus sinensis | reverse complement strand
AATAGAAAACTAAGATATAAATTATATGTTATAATGATTAAAGACATATGATAATATGTTTTTGCTTTTTAAATGATATACAAACAGCCATTATTTAAATGTATTGTTAATTTTAATAATTGATATATTTACAATCAAATTCAAATGAAAACATAACCAACAGGATACATAGATGGTTAAATGTTCATATATGATATGTATATTTAGTAGTTACGAAAAGTTATTTTCTTTGAATTTCTCTTGCATTAGGTATCCTTACCAAACAAAATTTCATGTGCTCCTAGAGTATTTTGAGTATATTAGTTTATATTCTTAGTTTTGCTTAGGTTGAAATATTCTTCTTTTATTCCTTCGTAAGTTACCAGGTAATCAAATCAAATTTTTTTTCCCAGGAAGAGAAAGTGTGCTCACAGGATTATTTCTGGTTATGCTAAAGTAAGCTTCATGAGAAGTAGTTAATTTGACTGAGCACTTATACATTATTCTTTTAGATAAGCAATTCAGATTAATAAGGTGGTTATAAGAGTTGGTGCAATGTAATTACTGTAAAGCGGGGTCTATTTTAATTTAATTTAGTTATTTTAAAAAAGGCTATATTTTGTAGTAGAATAGGTATACTGTGTCTTTATCGAATATTTTATGGTAATTGTGATGAAGGGGAAATGCTTATCGAATATGAAAACAATATCTTGGCTGCTATTGCTGCTATTACCAAATTATTGAGTGGAATATATCAACAAATTTCCCTATATCTATTTCAAGGGTGTCTTGTACCATTACAAATTAGCATTTAAGATATTTTATCTTGAAATCTACTTTTTACTATGGGCTCACTGCTACAAGTTGAATAGAAATTAATAATTTATTCCTTAGCATGTATGCTGGAGAATCTTGACATATTCTTTACGTTTACCTATATTTCTAGGATGGTTGGTCCATCTATTATGATTTATTCATAGAATCTAATGACTAATTATGTTCACAATATGCTTATTTGAAACAACTAGATTATACGTTATATCCAGGAAGTCAATTGTGTTAACATTAGCTTTAAAAGAAAATGTGAAGATCGTTCTTAATTCTATCAGTAGTTAATAAATTACATTTGACGAGTGCTAAGAGACCATTGGTGTTATATAATACACTCTGAATTATAAAAATGATTCTTTCTATGTAATAAGAATAGTCCAAAGAGGTAGGAACTCCAGCAAAGTCACTATCTCTTATATTCACACTAGAATATGTTGCAGAGGGTTTCTTGTCTTTATTGATAGAGAAATTAATCGAAGTGTAATTTCAAATCCTGTAACTGCAATAGTTTTGATTATTCATCTGCAGTAATTCATATTGGTTGTATAACTGAGGTGTAGTAATCATTATCAGTGAACTGAAAAAAAAAAAACCCAAAAAAAACTTGGAACCTTGCTTCATAGTAATACTATAGAATCAATTCATTTAATGTCTGTGTCACTTTCATTATCACCACTTTACATCTGCTTTCCAAGTATTTATCCATAATAATAAATGGCTTCGATCTTTAATCATAGGTATTATATTTTCAAGCATCTGCATTCTCATTCTACATATATCTACTATCGAGGATTAATTAATCTAATTGGAAGGTTTTCTATTAAAAGTATATATTATAGTCTTCTTTTGTAAAGTAAGAATGTCTGTGAGTAAGAGATTCAGTTCTATTAAGTATGCTTAAATTAGAAGTTATTTAGGCCTGTTATTGATTTCAGAAAGACTATTCCAATTACATATGGCATTCAATGTACAGTATATGCTTGTGTGTGTGTGTGTGTGTGTGTGTATTGAGCATTTCACTGAAGACTGGTCTTCATTCAATGAAGATTGTCAGATATAATATTGTATGTGTGTGTGTGGATATGTAAAGATGTCATAAGTTATTCAAGTTTTTGTAATATCCTCCTTTCTGTCTCCATCACTAATTCTATAGTTCCATTCCAAGATCTATTCCAAGAGTCTGGTAAAAAGTACTCAAAGCTCGTAGCTTTACCTGTGATGTGAAGATATTTCAAATATAATTGTTTTCTAAATCCATTTTTTACTGTAAATGTAGAGAGAAGTCATAATCCCAACCATTTCTAAAGAATATTACATATTTTGGAAATACAAAAAATATCCAGAAAAATATTTCTATTTTGCTAAAAATAATAACAAATAAATGGAGCTAAAAAAAATTTCAAACAAAAATTATATAAATATATATATTTTTCTTTATGGATCTTATTTATAATGTGCTTTTTATTAGGCAAAAGAAAAACAATGAAAAAATTGAATAACCAAAAAAATATTTTAATTTCTATTATTATTATTATGCGTTGCACTATTACTATTGTTTTGAGGGTAGTGGAATGGCAGAATAATTTGAATATGAGTAATTGGTATTAGATATTTTATTACAACCCTCATTATTTTGATTTCAGATCCTTTGTTTTTGGCTTTCATCATTTCAGGGTTGATAAAATAAAGTACCTATACAGTGCTGTTTGATATAATTGACTATTATCCCCGCCAAAATTTTCAGGCCTTGTATCTACATTAGAAACACATAAAGGATAATTGATTGGCAAAATCATCAAAGAATCAGAAAAAAATGTCCTGTGGTATTGCCTTTCGTTCCTTCATGGCTAATAATATAAATCACCAGTCGAGTACTGGGATGAATACAATTAAATAACACCAATCCCCTCGATTTTGTGGCCCTGAGCCAAAACTAGATACAATTCTTTCAAGATGGTGGATTCACAGGATTGTTTGAGCATTAGGCAAAATGCTGAGCAGTATTTATTATGGTGCAATTTATTTCTGAGTCAACATTTTTCTCAGCTCAACGTCTGCCTTTCATCCTTCTCGGGTTGATAAATTATAGTCCCAATCAAGTACTAGGGTTGATTTAATCACCTGTCTTACTCACCTGAAAATTTCTGACCGAACCTAAATTAGTAACAATTATTTTTGTTGTTATTGTTGTCATTTCAATTAAGTAATAAAAATAATGATGATAATAATAATAATGATGATGATAATGGCAATGTACATAATACACATTTTGAGAATAAAATTTGAAATTTGTTTTGAAGTTGGATGGAATGACAAAATTTGATGGAGTGTTGGGAAAAATGCCATACGGTCTTAAGTGATTACACATTATGTTCTGAGTTCAAATTGTGCCAAGATCAATTTTGCTTTCCCACCTTTTACATGAGATAAAATAAATTTGTAAACAAGTACTCATGTTGATTTAATCAACCAAACTCTTTTCTTGTGCTTCTTGCTGTGCCAAGCAAAGAGGCTTTCTGTAGAATAAGGAAATACATTTTGATATCCATCATCTGTATCCTATCATTAAAGACTTTTGTAACTGTTATGATATTGTTATTATTATTATTATTATTATTATTATTATTATTATTATTATTATCATTACTATTATTATTACTATTATTATAATCATTAATATTACTTTTATTATAATCATTATTATTATTATTATCATTATCAATACTATTATTATAATCATTATTATTATTATCATTATTATTATTATTATTATCATTATCATTACTATTATTATAATCATTATTATTATTATAATTATTATAATTATTATTATTATTATAATTATTATTATTATTATTATTATTATTATTATTATAATCCTTATTATTATTATAATTATAACAATTAAGTTGACAATCTGGCAGAATTGTTTTCATGCCAGACAAAATGTATTGTGGCATTTTGTCCATCTTTCCATTCTGAGTACATATGCTGCTGAGATTGGCCTTGTCATTCACCATTTTCTCATACTTTTCCCCCACCCCCAAATTGCTGGCCTTGTGCCAAAATATAAAACCATTACTATTATTATCATTATAATAAACATTGTGAGTCGGAAATGGCTACAACATGTCAACAATTGTAGTGCATTGAACTGAATTGTATGCTTTTTTTTCTTACTTTACGCACATACACACACATTACTTTAGTGAGTCTTCACTTGTACACACTCAAAAACAAAAAAAAAAGCAAAACATAAAACCAACAATTTACTGAAATATAACTCATTTGGTTACATCACTTCCCTTCAAGTTTCATTTGTGTTTGTCTATGTATAATGTCATTATAATTATAAATATTTTGATAAATCAACTTCCTAATCTTTTGTAATATAATCCTCCCCACTGAAACCAATGTTGAAAATATAAGAAATTCTAGCAAAATATTAATTGTTAGAATGCTTGTAATTTGAAATTCTGTCGCAAATTTAACAGATCAAAAGATAAATTTTTGAGAGGGCAAGGCTTTATGCTGGTTTCAGTAAACACCTGAAAGTAATTAATTTTAGTTTAACTGCCAATACTTTTGAAACTAGTATATCCCTCTTGAAATATTTTAGTTTTACTGTATACTTTTGTGATTATCTTAGAAAAAAAAGTCACTATTCAAATAACAATCATTTTCATCTAATAAATAATACTTTTTAAACTGTCTAAATACCGTCTATTTCCTGGGTATATTCATTTCACTTGACCCTTGTACATGACTGGTATATTCTGATTTTATCAACTCTGAAATGGATGAGAGGCAGAATTTGATCACAGAAAGATATGCAAAATTTAAATAATGTCTCTCATTTGCTATATGCATTCTCAAATTTCTTGCACTTTGCTAATTGACTTAATTAAATAGCTGATTCAAGTAATTCATACAGTATGAGCATATGCTTTATATTCAATTACTTAATTAGTGCTAACATAGTATATATAAAACCATATTATGTATTAATTCATAAGCAAAATGTTCCACAAAGCTTTCATCAATTACTGCTTACTCACCAGCCACATTCTTATATTATAACAATTAATATTTTGATTAAAGGCATAACTTTCTAAGAAGTCTGCTTTTCAACCATGTGGTTTAGAGTTTGATCCCGCTACCCTACAACTTTGGTTTCTTCTACCATTACCATGAACTAGCCAATGCTTTGTGAATGTAATTTGGCAGATGGAAACAGCAGAAGCTTGTAATATATGATATAACAATATCCTTCATTGGACACTAAACTCTGCTTGCGAAGACCTGTTGAGGCAAGTGAAATCGAAATCAAATTCGATGACTGGCATCCGTGCTAGTGGAGTGCTAAGAGTACCATACAAGTGAGATCGTTGCCAGAGCAACAAGCTGGCCTCCGTGCCAATGGCATGTTAAAAACACCATTTGAGCATGACCGTTACCTGTGTCACCTTACTAGCACTTGTGCTGGTGGCACATGAAAAAACATTTGAGCGAGGTCGTTGCCAGTACCGCCTGACTGGCCCTCGTTCCAGTGGCATGTAAAAGCACCCACTACACTCTCAGAGTGGTTGGTGTTGGGAAGAGCATATAGCTGTAGAAACCCTGCCAGATCAGATTGGAGCCTAGTACAGCCATCTGGTTTGCCAGCCCTCAGTCAAATCGTCCAACCCGTGCTAGCATGGAAAGCAGACGTTAAACAATGATGATGATCATCCTCCTCATGAACAATGTGCTAGTCTTGGTGTCATAGAATAAAAGCACCTAGTACAGTCTGTAAAGTGACTGGAGACAGGAAACGCATCCAACCATAAAAACCAAACCAAAAATGAAAGATGACTGACATGCAATCTTCCAACATATTTAAGTGTACTGTATCCTTATATATACACTAACCATAACAATGACAGCAATCCAACAGAGAGCCTGTTTCCTAAGGGAGCTGATGTAAAACAATGAAGGTGATGGTGTTATACTGCTATTTTATCCTGGCAAACACAGAGAACTGAATTAGCAGTTTTTGAACAAAAGCCATTGTGGTATTTGCTCTGTATCAAATTACAGACTCTTCATAGTCACTCTCACTGTCAGAAATACAGCAAGTCAGTGATTAATCTATTGGAAACCAGTGGCTAACAACAGTATTGTTTACCTGTCACATTACGAAATATCCCACATAAAGAAATTTATTATCTTCAATTATTCATAAACAAACAACTTAGAATTTCAATTAAAACTTAAGTTAATAAAACCTTTATAGTTTTTTATGGATCCTAAGCTGGAACAAATAAGCAGTCATTTCATTTCCAGGACAAAAAAAAGAAACAGAAAAAGAAAAATTAATATGCAGAGCAGCAGTTAAGCAAAAGAAACTGATAGAATAAGTACCAGGCCTTAAAAAATAAGTTCTAGTGTTGTTTCACTTGACTTAAGTTAAGTTAATTTTTTGGCTCAAAAAGCAAAAGCAAAGTCATGTAGGGGGACATGGAGTTATGTACAGGGAGGGTGTTCATGCAAAGAGTTCAGTCCATTTCTGGTCAAGAGAGACTTTGAACCGAATGGTCGTTGGCCTCTTCACTTTCTCGTCTGGCAGCTTATTCCACGGATCCGCTACCCGGAGAGAGAAAGCCCCTTTCCTTCGATTGAGATGAAATCGTTGCAGATAGAGCTTTTTGGAGTGACCCCGCAGCTGACGCTCTGGAGCAGGAGTGAAGAACAGCTCTTTTGAGAGGTTACACTTTCCGCTTATGATGTTGTGAGTGAGAATGAGATCACCACGGCGGCAGCGTTTTTCTAGAGAATAATGGTGAGCGTCTTCAGCCTTTCTTCATAAGACAAATGCTTGAGACCAAGAACCATGTGGGTAGCCAGCTTTAGACTCTTTCGAGATGATGTATGTCTTTGAGGAGATAAGGAGAAGAGGCTTGAATCCCGTACTCCAATATGGGTCTCACCAGCGTGACATAGAGTGGCAGGAATATGGCTGCTGTGAAGGCAGAAGGCAGTGACATATCATGGCCAGCATGAAACAAGTTAAAAGAATAAAACTGATAAAATATTAAAGAATACAAGATGTGTGCCAACTGGTATTCCATTGATTATGATGACAAGGGTTCTAGTTGATCTGATGAATGGAATTGCCCACACGTGAAATTAATGTGCATGTGGCTGAGCACATTATACTTAATGTAGTTCACAGGGAGATACAGCATGAAACAGAATGTGACAAGTCTGGCCCTTTGAAATACAGGCACAACTCATTTTTGCCAGCTTAGTGGACTGGAGCAATGTGAGATAAAGTGTCTTGCTCAAGGACACAATGCATCGCTGGGAATTGAACTCTTGACCTTACCGTCACAAGCTGAATACCTTAACCACTAAGTCATGTGCCTGCATGTGAATAAAGAGCAATTTGCCCATGTGTCTTATATCTTTAGTTAAAATTTGATTTTGAGGAAGCCTCTGCTAAGTTGAAATGCATGGGGTGCTGTGGCTTTCATCTAAGTGTCAGCAAGCTAGGGAGAGAATTACCACTTTGGAATGAATAAATGGACAAATTAATTATCAAGCAGCCCTCCTCTATTTCCATTTGCTGATGGCAATTGGTGCATTTTGCATGAAATGTTAGCATTTATTCTAGCTTTACATTTTGAACTCATATACTGTGAAGGTTGA
>NC_042999.1:30958584-30963584 GCF_006345805.1 Octopus sinensis | reverse complement strand
AGATTACTATTTTAAATATTATTGTCTTGGTTATCATTAGCATTATTATTTCATTCATGCTTTCAGAGACAATGAAATTAATAACACTTCAGCACAGGAGTTAATGTAATCAACTAGGCCCCTGTCCATATAATTTCAGGCCTTGTGCTTATACTTAGATGAAATGCTAAGTGGTATTACACCTGTCGCTTTGTACTGAGTTCAAATTCTATCAATGTCAGATTTGCCTTCTATCCTTTCAAAGTTGATAAATTAATTACCTATTTCTTTATTACCCCAAGGGGCAAAACATAGAGGAGACAAACAAGGACAGACATAGGTATTAAGTCGATTACATCAACCCCCAGAGCGTAACTGGTACTTAATTTATTGACCCCGAAAGGATGAAAGGCAAAGTTGACCTCGGCGGAATTTGAACTCACAACGTTAACAACAGACGAAATACGGCTACGCATTTCGCCCGGCGTGCTAACATTTCTGCCAGCTCTCTGCCTTATAAATTAAGTACCAGTGAAACATTGGGGACAATGTAATCAACTAGTCACATCCCCCCAATATTTCAGACCTTGTTTCTTTAGTAGAAAGTATTATTATTATTATTATATTATTATTACTAAGGTGTCAAGCTGGTAGAATCTTTATCACACTGGATTAAAAGCTTAGCAATATTTGGCCTGTTGCCACATTCTGAGTTCAAATTCTGCTGAAGTTGATTTTGCCTTTCATCCTTTTGAGATCGATAAATTATGTACCAGTGAAACACCGGGATCGATGTCATTGTGTCGTCCCCTCCCTACAAATTTCAGGCTTTGTGCCATTAGTAGAAAGAATTATGATTCTAATTATAATCCACTAAGCTTGCATGTGGCTTAGTAGTTAGGGTGTCAGCATGATGATCATAAGATTGTGGTTTCGATTGCTGGACCGGGCGACCCGTGGTGTTCTTGAGCAAAACACTTCATTTCATGTTGTTCCAGTCCACTCAGCTGGCAAAAATGAGTAACACTGCGATGGACAGGCGTTCTGTCCAGCTGGGGAATACATACGCTATTGAACTGGGAAACTGGGCCTATGAGCCTGACTAGGCTTTAAAAGGGCGAATTTATTTTATTTTTTAAGCTTGTTGCTATAGTTCTGCTAATATTTGATTGGTAGACATCAAGTTGCATCTCAAAAGTTTAGGGTTGTAACACTTTCTGCTATTATTGTCCCTTTAAATTACCTACATCTGATGCCCCTATCATTCAAGCTGCAGGACAAATACCTTGAAATATTTTTGTTCTGGTTTGCTATATTCTTAATTCAAATACTGCTGGGGTGGTAAGGTCAATTTTGCCTTTCATCTCTCAGCGGGTCAATAAAGTATGCGTTAAGTATTGGAGGGCCAATGGCATTGTCAAATCTTGACATCCCCCAAAACTGATGGCCTTGTGCCTATATGAGAAACAATTTTTAACATTATTATTATGAAGAAAATGGCAAATCATCAATGTACCTGACCAGATTTTCATCAGAGATAGATTTTAATGCACCAGAAATACTCTGGAAGAGATGTATAAGCATACATCATATTCTATCACTTCTAACCCCTTTAACATTCAGACTTCTCTGTCAAATGCAATACTTATTTACTCTTTTACTCTTTTTACTCTTTCACTTGCTTCAGTCATTTGACTGTGGCCATGCTGGAGCACTGCCTTTAGTCGAGCATATCGACCCCCAGGACTTATTCTTTGTAAGCCTAGTACTTATTCTATCGGTCTATTTTGCCGAACCACTAAGTTACAGGGACATAAACACACCAGCATCAGATGTCAAGCGATGTTGTGGGGACAAACACAGACACACAAACACACACACACACACACACACACACATATATATATAGATATATACGACAGGCTTCTTTCAGTTTCTGTCTACTACATCCACTCACAAGGCGTTGATCGGCCCAAGGCTATAGTAGAAGACACTTGCACAAGGTGCCACACAGTGGGACTGATCCCAGAACCATGTGGTTGGTAAGCAAGCTACTTACCACACAGCCACTCCTGCGCCACCACACAGCCACTCCTGTTTTAAATATTCACACATTATCTTGTAGCTTTGAGATTTTAGCTGTGATTGCTTACCTTTAGAATGACAGTGTAGGGCAAGTATGAGAAGCCAGATATGGCTGATATAAATGTGAAAGGGTTAAATACAAAACCATTTGCCAAACAAAGGACCAAATATCATAATCATTATCTATGTGTTTAATTTACAATACCTTCCATGAGCTGGATAGGTTGGCATGAACCAAATCAGTTCATATCCAAATTATTAACCCCCCAGATGGTTTGGATGATAAGGTTTCACTTGTATATTTCTCTTTTTGGCAAGGATTCTGTGGCTGGATGTAGTGTACTAGTTGGAATAGTATCTCTGTTTGAGATAATAATCTACAGTCTCTGTATACTTGATTTGTTAAAAGAATTCATTTCTGGCAGATCACTGATCAATGAATGCCTTCTCAATGGTTCTGAAAACTATTGAAGTAGGCAGTAATTTATAAGCAGAACAAGTAGAAGAGACATAGCAAGAATTAACAAGGATATGTATAGAAAGCAAGGCTTCTGTGCAATTTCTTGATCTCCTAGAAATTACAGCCAAATACCTTCAGACTACACCTTATTACCATGAAAAAAAAAAAAAAAGAATGTGATATTGAAAATGTAGTGATAGATTAACAAAACTACGGGAATATTGTTAGAACACTATGGATCATATGACAATTAGATTAAAACTGATCTGGTATCAACAGCAATAGTATAAGGAGAAATAAATATAGCATCTATGTAATATATTCTTTTATTCTTTTATTTGTTTGTCATTTGACTGTGGCCATGCTGGAGCACCACCTTTAGTCAAACAAATCAACCCCAGGACTTATTCTTTGTAAGCCTAGTACTTATTCTATCGGTCTCTTTTGCTGAACTGCTGAGTTACAGGGATGTAAACGCACCACCATCGGTTGTCAAGCGATGTTGGTGGGACAAACACAGACACACAAACATACACACACACACACCACACACACACACACACACATAGGACTGGCTTCTTTCAGTTTCCGCATACCAAATCCACTCACAAGGCTTTGGTCGGCCCGAGGCTATAGTAGAAAACACTTGCCCAAGGTGCCACGCAGTGGCACTGAACCCAGGACCATGTAGTTGGTAAGCAGGCTACTTACCACACAGCCACTTGTCCAGCCCATGCCAGCATGGAAGACAGACATTGAATGAGGATGATATCTCATCTAAATGAAACAATATGTTCATATGTAATATATATCCATATGTTATAAACTATTGCAATGTATTTATATATGGTCAATTTATACATTATAAACTATATATTCCCATGTAGCATATAGCAATTTATCTATATTTTAGGAAATGCTGCTGTGTATCTATAATTATATATGCTTTATAATGTTGTTGGATATTATAGTGTAGCGTGTTTATGTAACTACATATATTACAAGATATTATTGTGTATTACTGTTTAACATATATAATTTTTACACTTTAATATGAGCATATATCAATATGACCTTGAGGATCAAAATAGGAAATAATTATAATACCACAATTTTCCATTTGTTATTATATCAGCGTATATAATTGGGCAATTATAACATAAGCAAGTTTATATAAGATCCTAATTTTAATCTAACAGAAACTCCAAAATAAGTGTATATGAAATATTTAGAACAAATAAATGCACACATACACACACATCTATATATGTAATTTACTCTTCCACTGTTAGTGGCATAAACAAAGTACTCCATCCAGTGAGAGATTAATATAGTTTAATGTACACAATATCTAAATTCAATCTGCAGTTAGTTTCATGCTGCAAAACACAAGAAACTTGCTAGTTTCTATATCTAACATTGTGTTTCCAAGTTATCTTTCAAACTCAAATATACAGAAGTTTTCATATATATAACTTTGCCAGTATATTGTGTTTCCAGAGCATGAAACTAATAGTAGCTCAAATATAAGTACCAAGTACATACATATACATATAATTTATAACATAAGTGAATGTACCCCTAGACTAGTTACAAAGGCCTGTATCTAACTTCAAATTTGCACTGGTGCACTTTGAAAAGACAACTCTCCAACTATTACCTTACTAATGGCGTTGATGTTGGTCAAATCCCAGTAAATTTCATAGGTAAAATTCTAGTAAATGGATTTGACCTATGAGATGTACAAAATATTGCACACTATTTCAAATGCGAAATTATAAGCACAACACAAAATTATACATACACATATTTGCACGGACATTCATATTTAGAGATACAAATATCTAATGATAGATACATACATACATACATGCATATATACACACGCACATACATATGTATATATATACGCATACATATATATGCTTATATATTCTAACAAATATATATGTTTATATACATGTGCACATGCATGGACATAGGTATATAATGTCATATACAAACAGATAAAATATATACATAAAATTTTTAGTGCAGGTAAAAAACAGCAAATATATAAGCACATCTGTGTATGGACACACACACACCCAAATATACGTATAAATGTACAGACATATACCCAAATAAGAATACACATATATAAAAGCACTCGCATATGCTCAAAAACAAATAAACATGTGCTTTAATTATCTTATTCAGTTGTCTCATTTAATTTGTTATAAAAACGTTTACAAGCCATCATCATCATCATCATCATTAAGCTCTCTCCACAAATGCTGTTATCATCATTGCCATTAACATTATCAGCATTGTTGTAATTATCATCATCTTTGTTTTCGTTGTCATCAATATTGTAAACAACATCATTTTATGCTTGCTTTCCATGGTTTGAATGAATGTACTGAGAAGTACTTAGGCAGGTCATAGCAAGGAGAGGTGGAGAACTCATCTTATTTGTGTTTCATTACATCAGCAA
>NC_042999.1:30948584-30956084 GCF_006345805.1 Octopus sinensis | reverse complement strand
GATGGTCACATGTGAGCAACAAGAGAGAGTAAAGGAGAAAGAAGGAGAGAGAGAGACAGGCAGAAAATGGTGAAGAGGAGAAAAAGAATTAGAGAGAGGAAGAGAGAGAACAGTACAGGGTAGAGTCGCATCAAAATTATTAAAATAAACTTACTTGGAAATGGATGCATGGCATTCAATGATATAATAATACAAATAACATATATATATATATATCTATATATATATATATATATATATATATATATATACATATATATATACATATATATATATATATAATATATATATATATACATATATATATGTATATATATATACAGACTTAGATGCACATATGTATATATATATGTATATATAGGGGTAAAGGACGTTACAAAATGTAAACAATATAAAATATGAAGGCAACATGAAACATGAAGACAAACTGGGGTATGCAAACTATGAGAAAAGCATGGAAAATAAGACAAGTAACATAAAGAAAGACCGTTCATCAGTTGTTCAGATATTTGCTTTTGGCAACTAAATATTCCTGTGTCTATAAAAAACAGGGTGAACAAATAAATGCATAAGAATATTGATGTTGTAGGGTAGTGAATAACTGTTGTTGAATGAAGAATATTTGCAGAGAATGGTGTAAAATAGGGTAAAAATAAGTTGTTGAATATATGTGATGTTGAATCGAAAGAAAGGCAATCCACAGATAAATGACTGAGGCTATCTGAATATTAAAGTGTGCTGGAGGAAAAGATATTCAGAGGCGAGCTAACAGAAACATTAGCACGCCGGGTGAAATGCTTAGCGGTATTTTGTCTGCCGCTACGTTCTGAGTTCAAATTCCGCCAAGGTCGACTTTGCCTTTCATCCTTTCGGGTTCAATAAATTAAGTACCAGCTACGCACTGGGGTCGATATAATCGACTTAATCGTTTGTCTGTCCTTGTTTGTCCGCTCTGTGTTTAGCCCCTTGTGGGTAGTAAAGAGTAAATGAGGTTCTATGCGAAAAATGTGCCTGACTTATTTGGCGAAGAGAACCAGGAAGACATGGCAGTAAGTGATGTGTGAATTCATATAGTGTTAGATTTCAATGTGCTGTTCATGAAACTTTAAGATTGTTGAAGATTTGACATAGGACCCGATGACCATCATATGTTAGCCTTAGGCAGATGATGATGATGATGTGGAGGAATATTAAAAGTCATGATGAAAAATTGGATAAGAGGTAATGTGAAGGTGAGTCTGGAGAATGATGCAGTGATGGAAGATAAGTTAAATAGGACTAATTTTTATGATATTGAAAATGAAAATCTTGATGCGGCTGATGATGATTATGAACTCTCACTGAAAAATAATGGATGGCACAATTCCCTTTTATGCCTTCCTCCTAAAAATATAGCAAATTGGAGCATCTTTATGAAATTAAATCAGTATATTTGAAAATGTTTTGAATCCTAAAATATTGATAAAAATTTAAATAAAATGAAGAAAATCCCTTAAAAAATCCCAATATTTTACCTTACTAAAATTCAAATAGAACATAAAAATCTATGAAAGCTTAGTTATAAACTAAAATAAATTATAAATATTTAATATTGATTTCACATTGCCTTCAAAAATGAAATATAATTACTTTATTTTGCACTTAGTTGATTAATATATTTCAGATAATTATACAAAATCAATTTGAACACAGAGAGAAAGTTTGGGGATCATTAAAATAAAAAGTGATTAAAATTTACAATTTAAGGATGTTTGTCGATGTTTTATTTTGCATTTAAAGTTTTGCTAAAAATTTTTAGGAAAACTATGACAGGAATGGTAGTAAGAATGTGTATTTACATTAAAAGTTGGGTCAAGTAATTGGTTTTGAATTTTGAATCATAACAACAGCATATGAACATACAAACATGCATACATACATGCATACATACATACATACATACATAGAAATATATATTTATAGTGAGAGAGACAGAATGAGAGAGAGAGAGAGGGAGGGAAGGAGAGAGAGACAGGCAGACAAATATGGAATATATTAGCCTTGAACACAATGGTATCTTCAAAACAGCATGTATAATTTCATGCATATATACATACATTAATGACTTCACTTCACAAATACAAGGTCCTGAATTTCAATACATATATTAATATATTTTGAATATTGACATATTTACTCTCTCTCTCTCTCACACACACACATACATATACAATATTATATATATATCTATATCTATATCTATATATATATATATATATATATTTATATAGTGGGATCCAATCGATCATGGCAAAACAGTTGATTAACCTCTAGCCTATGCAGGCTTGGATAAAAAATGTGAAGTAAAAACCAATAGATCAATAAATTTTATCAATACATGTATCAAATAACACTTTGGTACATGGATTAACTAATAATGGCAAAGAATTTCACAACATGAGCAACCTGCAACCAAACATGAGTTGCATGGTATTACTATGTAAAACATTTAATGTTGCATGATACAGACTATTTATTTTTGAAACATATGTAGTTCATAATTTCTTCTATTTCTCTCATTCATTAATATTTTTTACTTCTTTCAATCCTTAGACAATTGCCATGATGGTGCACCATTTGAAAGATTTTAGCGAAATGGATTAATCCACTACACTTATGTTCTTTTAAGCCTAGTACTTAGTCAATAGGTAACTTATGAGGAGACAAAACTTGGTTTGTTTATGGGGATGTAAACAAATCAACAAAAGACATATATGCACACATACATACACAAACATGTATATTCTTTCATTCTGTTATTCTTTTACTTGTTCAGTCATTAGACTGTGGTCATGATGGGGCACCGTTTTGAATTTTTAGTTGAATGAATCGACTCAAATAATAATAAATTTTGTTAAGTCTGGTACTTACTCTATCAGTCTGTTTTGCTGAACGCTAAGTTATGAAGACACAGATGCACCAGCTCCAGATGCCAAACAGTGGTGGGGGGAACAACACAAGCACAAAGACTCACACATATCATATACATATGTAAGCGATGGGATTCTTTCAGTTTTCATTAACCAAATCCACTCACAATGCTTTGGTAGGCCTGAAGCAATAGTAGAACACACTTGCCCAAAGAGCCACACAGTGGGACTGAACTCGGAACCACTGGTTGGGCAGCAGGCATTTTACCAGACAGCCACACCTGCATTTAATATGTGTGTGTGTGTGTGTTTGTTATATATACATATGCACACACAGTGGGCTTCTTTCAGTTTCTGCCTACCAAATCCATTTATAAAGTTTTGGTCGGCCTGGGGTTACAAAAGAAGGCATGGGTCAAGATTCGATAGTAGGACCAAACCAAGGACCACGTATTTTTGAAGCAAACTTCTAACACAGTCATGCCGGGACTTATTCTTTGTAAGCCCAGTACTTATTCTATCGGTCTCTTTTGCCGAACCGCTAAGTGACGGGGACGTAAACACACCAGCATCAGTTGTCAAGCAATGCTAGCGGGGCCAACACAGACACACAAACACATACACACACACACATATATATATATATATATATATATACATACATATATACGACAGGCTTCTTTCAGTTTCCGTCTACCAAATCCACTCACAAGGCATTGGTCGGCCTGGGGCTATAGCAGAAGACACTTGCCCGAGATGCCACACAGTAGGACTGAACCCGGAACCATGTGGTTGGTTAACAAGCTACTTACCACACACATATATATATATATATATATATAAAACCAATGAAAAAGTAAAAATTTGCAACTGCTGAGTTGATGATATATTGCCCGATTGCCAACTTTTATCATTGAATATTTATATTCTGGTTTTTTATTTTTTTGTAACACCAAGTGAAAGTCAACTTGGTAAATAGTAAATAGGTGAGCTTCATTTGCGCCTTGCAGAAATAGTTAATGTAACATACTGCTATGCTATTTATTTATTTTTTTTTAATAATTAATCTAGGAATGAAAACTCACAGAAATATCATTGTGCATCATCATCAACATCACCATCATCATCATCATATCATCGTTGTTATGTTCATTATTTTTATTGTAATCTGCATCATCATCACCATTCTACCACCATCATCATTACTATAATCACTATCATCACAACCTTTACCACCACTACCACCACCACTGATATAATCATCATCTTCATTGTTGTTGTCGTTGTTGTTGTTGCAAAGCATGATCGTCTCATTTATTCTAGTTCAAAAAAAAATCCACCACTGTCCAATTTACATTGCATCTTTCTGTCTTAGTTAAAATAAAAACGAAATGCTGAGATGACGAGTAATTAAGAGAGATCATAGTTCTTTAGATTTATTTTTATTCTCGTTAGAAAGTAATTGGTTTTTTCAGCTTAATCAAGAAAAATCAGCCTCATTATCACAGTAATCATGATGATTTCTGAACAGACATTAGAAATTATCTCTTATATTATTAAGTGGATTAAGACTAGGACAATTACTATGGTTGAATTTGTAGAGAAAGATGGAAAAAAGAAACCAAAAAAAAAAAATGATTTTGGTGTTTGGTTAAGTCCATTTGCATCTAAGTTCAAATTCTCAACATCTGATGCTGTTGGCTCAGATTTGACAAAATTTGACTAACACTTCAGGATCATGCATAACATTTGGAAAGTCAGTAGAACAACATCCTGATTCATACAACTTGATTAGTGAAGGATGATCCTGGTTGGTTAAACCAGTGTATTCAGCCTGGGATGTCCATTGTAAGGAACCATTAGTTAATGTCATGCAAATCATATACAACTCCATCAAACACACACATACACACACACTCTCTCTCATTAACGACATTAGTGACTGTAAGAAGAGTACCATAGAGTCTTAGTTTGGCTAGATGTGTTTTCAAAGTGATATTCAAAACGTGAATATAAGCACAACCAAGCTTAAATTCCAGATGTTTGGTAAAGTTCCAGGCTGTGGACCTGCAAAGAAGCACAGTTTCTCCACATAGCATTTAAGAAATAACTCTAGTGATTATTAAATAAGCTTTGCCTATTATTCATTCAAAACTTAATAAACTAAGATACAATATATTAGTGTATATCTTATGAACCAAAATGCAGGGAGGATTTTATATAATAATAATAATAATGAAATTATTGTATACAGTGCTTGAATGCACCACAACTTGTCAGAAAGTGCGTATAAAGTATATGCCGTAATGTACAAATGTCTGGAAAGTGAACAATGTATGAGTCAGATACATGCTTGTGTGTGTATGGAGGGGAGAAAATCAGGTGTAGTGTTGGCGAATCTCAGAAAGCATGGAAGTTTTGAAGGATGCAGTGCTCCGACAACTAACAACTGATGCCGGCAGTTTGTTCCATGCTTCAGCAACTCTCAGCATGAAAAAATGTTTCCGAAAGTCATAGGAGCTGTGCTGTTTTCTGACTTTGTAAAAATGTCCATGGGTGTTAGACGGGTGGAGTTTGAAACGGTGCTCAGAGTTATTGTTTGTTATAAAAATTGTAATTGCCATCATTACCATCTTTGCTATTATAATTATTAGAAGACAGTGGGCTGGTTGAATCATGAGCAAACAATACAAAATGCTTAGCGGCATTTCATTTGTCCTTAGGTTCTTAGTTCAAATTCTGCCAAGGCTAACTTTGCCTTTCATCCCTTTAGAGTCAATATGATAAGTACCAGTTGAGCACTGGGATTAATATAATCGACTTGAACACTCTTCTGAACTTGCTGGTCTTGTATCAAAACCTGAAACCATTATAATAATAATTATTATTATTATTAGAGCTGGCAGAATCATAAGCACACCAAACAAAATGCTTAGTATCATTTCTCTCATGCTTGAATTCAAATTCCAGCAATGTCAATTTAGGCTTTCATATTTTCACAATCAATAAAACAAGTACAGGTGTCGACGAAATCTCCAAAATCCTTTGCCCAAAATTTCAGGCCTTGTGCCTAAAGTAGAAAGAATTATTATCTTCATCATCATCATTATTATTATTATTATTATTATTATTATTATTATATTATTATTATTATTATTATTCCAGCTCTTTAATTTCTGATTTCAAATTCCACTGAGTTTGACTTTTCCTTTCATCCTTTCATAAAATAAGTATCAGATGAACACTAGGGTCAATATAATAAATTAGCTCCTTGGCCAAAAAGTTCAGGGCTGGTACCTATATCAGAAAAAAATTAGTATTAAAAAGGGCAATATATTGACAGAATCATTTGTGTGCCTAACAAAATGACATGTAGCATAATGAGCTACAAGTCTTTATGTTCTGAGTTAAAAAATTGTCTAGGTCAGTTATATCATTCAATCTAATTTACTCTTCCAGGGTTAATAAAATCAAGTGTCATTTGTGCATTAGAGTACTCATAAGTAGCTCTCCCTTCTCTCCAAATCCATAGCCTTATATCCCTTTCTACTCCAGGCACAAGGCCCGAAATTTTGGGAAAGGGGGCCAGTCGAATGGACCGACCCCAGTACAAAACTGGTACTTAATTTATCGACCCTGAAAAGAATGAAAAGTAAAGTTGACCTTGGTGCAATTTGAACTCAGAACGTAAAGACAGACAAAATACGGCTAAGCATTTCACCCGGCGTGCTAACGTTTCTGCCAGCTCGCCACCTATCAATATTAATAAAGGTCGATAGATTCAAAGAATTAGCATGTAGGGAGATAAAAATGTCAGTGACATCAAAATGCCGATTTCAAATCTTAAGATATTTTCCATTACATTTTATGTCTATTAGATTTGAGAAAATGAACCTAAGAAAGAAAAAGATATCATAGAAAGAAAAATAGAAAGACAAATAAAATAAAAATGTTACAAGCAAACTTTCTGTAAATCAGAGATTGTTTCTGTTTCATTATAATATTGAATGGAATATGACTTTGCTTGGATCTTTTCGGTTTGAACGGCAGTTTTTTTCTAGCGGTGTCATATGAAATTGCCACCCATAATTATGACCCTAGTATCAATCTATTGCATTTGAATCTGTTTTAGGGTTAGGGTTAGGGGTGGGAGGAAGGGTATCTTTTTTTCTTCACAAATGTAAATAAACCCAATCTGTTTCTTAAATGAGGGACATATTCATACAGCACAGAATGTTTTTTTTTTAACTCAATAGACGTCAGTGATTGGTTGAAATTGCAGAAATTGAAGAAAAAAAAAGAACAAATATCTTACAAACTATAGAATTTTCTCAATAAAGCCAAGAGAAAAAGATGTTTTGTAAACACATTCTACCAGTATACGAAGTTCAAAATTTTTTAGTTACCTAGAAATTATGTTAAAAACTGCCGCTCAAACCGAAAAGATTCCTTTGTTTTGAATACATGTAAATCGCATGTGAGTTATATGTCTATGAATCATTCTTTTGTCAGGTTCATAATGTACAAATCATGTATTATTGGTTAATAAGTGACTTGGAATATTTATTGTTTAATTATTTTAGATATAATT
>NC_042999.1:30863584-30941084 GCF_006345805.1 Octopus sinensis | reverse complement strand
GGTTCACCTTAGGAGACTCAAATGGGATCACTGGAATATCTTCAAATGTTCACTGTACCAATGGTCAATTCTATTCCGGGTATTTACATGGTCCATTCAAAAAGTATCGAACCTTATTCTTTCCTGCCCCAACTGATGCCACATAGGCAAAATCCTTTGGGTTGGGGGGGGGGGACACTACCATACCTGTTCATGTGTGAAAATTTTCATGTTGGTAGGGTCCACACCAGTTCCTGGTGTTATGCCTGGTGTACATATGTGCAATGCTCACTTGTAAGATTTCTGTTTCCATGCAAGAGGACTGTTTGGATTGAGCAGAGACCATAACCTCATATCTCATCACCGGTGATGATTGTCTTCTTGAATTCTGTGGCCTTGGTTGCACAGTCCAGCATACTCTGAGCAATTTCTATGTGATCTTACAATTGGGGATGGGTGAATTTTGCCAACACTCTATGCATGAACAAACCATCCCCCAAAATGGAATGTACTGATCCTGTCCTTGTCCCCACAATGTGGACAGTTTCTTGGAGTGTTACATGGCATTCCATGACTATTTGTTGAAATTTTTACCTTAGCTTCTCATTTCAGCTTGTGGATGACCTGTCCAAGAATGCCTCACTCTCCAATGAGATGCAGCCATGTTTGAAGGATTTGCATCACTCCTTGAACTGAGTTTTGCCCATGGCGTCTTTGCTAAAGGCCTGTTGAATCTTCTGGATTGTTTGAGCTTGAGAATCACCAAGCTTTTAGAAAAACTGGATGATATATCATGGCGAGCTGGTAGAAACATTAGCACACTGGGCAAAATGCTTAGCAGTATTGTTTCTACTGCTATGTTCTGAGTTCAAATTCTTCCGAGGTCGACTTTGCCTTTCATCCTTTCGGGGTCAATTAAATAAGTTCCAGTTATGCACTGGGGTTGATATAATCGACTTAATCTGTTTGTCGGTCCTTGTTTGTCCCCTCTGTGTGTAGCCTCTTGTGGGCAGTAAAGAAATAGGTATATCACTGCACAATGCATTCAGTGGAAACAAAACCCAATGATTGCATACTATACATCTGTACTTTAAACAGCATATGCATGCATAAGAAGGGTAGCATAACCTCTCCCACAAAGGATTTTACAAACATGGCATTAGTTTTGGCAGGAAAAAATAAAGTCGGATATTTTTTGGATACATCGTGGATATCTGTTTGCTTCACTCTTTCTTGGAATACTCCAGTATTCTTAGGCTTTTGTGTAAATCATCTATTACATAACCCATTCCATCTATGAAATGTATGTATGCTCATATGTATATGAATATGTATATATATATATATATATATATATATATGTGTGTGTGTGTGTGTGTTGTGTGTGTGTGTCTATATACGTATCTGTGCTTGTGGGTATCATTTAGCTCTATTGTGTCAGCTAAGTAAATCAGTAAGTCACACAAATATTATAATCACAAAGAAAGGTTATAATTGAAGATATTTTGAAATTATCAAATTGTGTGTATATAAAAAATATATACTCAGAGAGTCTCATATAATGATGATGATGGTGATATTTTCACTGAAGGAATATCAATGGTAATATTCTACGAATGCTGCAAATTTCTTTGAAAACTTTCTGAAATACTCTGCCAAGTATGAAGTAGAAGAATTTGTTGTCAATGTTGAACAAGGAGATGCTAAAACAGAAAAAAAAAATGTAAGAAAGAAGCAAAAAGAAAGAGAAAAAAAGAAGTCTTGCTCAGAAAGAAATGTTTTGCTTTTCTATTTTTTTTTTTTATATGTATTCGTTTACATATTTTATTATCATTATTATTATTAATATTATTGTTACTAATATTATTATTATCATTACTATTTTATTACATTTTTATTTATCATTATTATTTTTTTTTGACTAGTGTTAGTATATTGTGGCTTGAATTTCTTTTATAGGTTTCTTTCTTTTTGCATGTTCTAATTTTTCTTGACATTACTCACTATTTCTTCAAATAAAACAAAAAAAATATAACCAAAAACAGAAAAGAAAACACAAAAATACGATAAACAAAATTAAATAATTTCAAGATGAAAAAAAATATTTTTCTTAAGAGAAAAACAAATGTAAAATGAAAAAATAAAAATGTAAAAACCATAACAAAAAACAAAACAAGAAACAGAAATGAAGTGAAAGTGTGGATGAGGGATGTACTGTAGCAAAAGAAGAAATATGTGAGAAGGAAATTTAATGAAAGAAGGAAACTTTGAAGGAGAAGAAAAAGAAAGGACATTATTGAATGATGAAATAATTTTAAGAAAATAACAAAAACAAAAACAAAAAGAAGGAAAACACAACAGCCTGCTTTGTATAAAGAATTTCTCTACTAAATATAATTTGTTATATATTTTATTTCTAAATTTATTTTGTGATATGTCTGTGTGTGTATATATAAACATTTGTGTGTGTATATAAATATATACATACATATTTGACTTACACATAACTATCTTTATTCGGTATATTTAATATTCATACAGAAAAGCAGTATACGCACATGTATTTGTGTGTGTATGTGTGTGTATATATATGCATAAATATATACATATATATATATAATATATATATATATATATGTATGTATATATATATATACTTACACACATATACAATATCTATGTATATATATAAAATATATATATATATGCATACTCTATGTATGCATGTATGTATATGTGTCTATATATATTTATACATATGTATATGCATATGCATATATATGCATAAATGCATATATATATATATATATATATATATGATATATATATATATGTACATATATATATATATATATATACATATATCTATATACATATATAATACATATACACACATATATATATACATCTCTCTCTCTCTCTCTATATATATATATATATATACATACAAACCATATATGTGTGAATGCATGTATGAGTGTGTCTACATTCAAACACACAAGCATTAACTGTTATGTAAGAATGTGAAGAAGAACACAATACAAACACAGAATGTCATGTTATATTTAGGCCATTCCAGTTGCCCGTTATGCTGAAGTTTTCTGTACCACACAGCTGCTTCTTCAAACAAGTATGCAAATGTGTATCAGAGTTTGTTTGTGAATGTGTATCTTTATACAAATAAATAAATGCTACATGTATAGGTCTGATGGTACAATAAGGTGAATAAATATAATGCAAGTGGTGGAGTATATATATATATAATATATATATATATACATATATATATGTATATATATATATATATATATATATATATATATATATATATGCATATGTATATGTATATATATTATATATATATATATACATATATATATGTATATATATGCATATGTACATATGTACATATGTACATATGTACATATATGCATATATATATATATACATATATATATGTATATATATATATATATATTTATATTTATATATATATATTTATATACGTGTATATATATATATATAAGTATTTATATGTAATATATATATGTATTTATATATGTATATGTATATATATAAGTATATATATATATGTATGCATATATATATATATATTATTTATATATATATTATTTATATATGTATATATAATATATATATATATATCTATATATATATATATATATATGTATATATATATATATAATATATATATATATATATATATATATTATATATATATATTATATCCTTATCAAGAAGTGGTAATAAAATTTAGACAACTCAAGTTGTGACATGCATACCCCATGCTAAAGTTAGATAAATGTATCACACAAAATATAAGAGTCTGGTGTCACATATGTATTTTTACTGCTACTACATCAGATTCATACATTCATTGAATTATAACTGGAATTTATGGTATATTTAATTCTATAGTTACAGTTGTTTCACTACTACAAGGGAAATACATTTTATGAGCATATATATATGTATCATTACATTAATAATAATATGAATATATTGAAACCAAAATATAGTAATATATATTCATACATTTCATTTACTTCCCAATTTGTTTGGAATACATCAAGAAATTAATAGTGGATCGTTGCATACCGTATATATATGTACATATGTTGATGTACATATATATACACACACATATATATATTTCTATTTTTCAAAATTAAGATGAACAAATTTCTTTGTCAATCTAATATATACAGTTCTTCATATTCTATAATATTCTTCATAGTCTATCTATCTCATAGATTTGCAAGGCCCCACTTTCAAAATTCACTTGCAAGCTATGAGAAATACTCTTCAACTACTGTTCTGAACTTGTGTACAGAAATCATATTCTTTGGGAAGAAATGATTTTGAAGACTGCGCAAGAAACGATAATTAGATGGGGCACTGTTTGGTGAATATGGTGTGCGGGGCACCATTTCCCATAAGAAACTGACCCTGACTTTGGAATATCATCCTAGGTGTATGTGGCTTTGCGATAAATCTTGGAATGTTTATGAAGCACTTATTGACCTATTTGCTGAATTTCCTGATGGCAGGCTGGTGTCGATGAATTGTAAAATGACCAAATCTAAACTTCTCTTTACAATGGTATTTTGTTCCATCAAATTTTGCAGGCTGTCCTCATCAAGCTCTGCAGATTTTTCCCAGATGATGCTTGTCTCCAAGGCTGCAGTTTCTAGCTCAGAATGTCTGGAACCACAGTTGACACTGGCTTGTGCTTATTGTCTGACTTCTACATACTGCAGTAATATTTCTCACACTTTCTGTTCTGTTGTTGCCTTTATTGAACTCATAAAGCAAAATATGCTCCTTTGGACTTCCTTTACAGGTTTGAAAAACTAACTGATAAAATCGAACAGCACTATTCAAAACTTGCATTAAGAATAAGCACAAGGTAAAATTACTACCTGCTTTCATAGAAAGTTAATGCAGGTAGGTTATTCTTTCCCCATCCAAGTTTTAGTTCATGTAATTGAGAAAACCCAACATTAACAGGATGACCCATTATATATGAATGATTGAGAGAACATACATGTGTGTGTGTGCGTATGCTTGTGTCACCTTGTCAATGAGAGTCACATTTATGCAGGTGGCATCCTTCATTTCCCATCTTCTTTGGGAAAATATTCAAACAATAAATGCTAGCTTGCTTGGAAAAAGGTCAGCGTTGGTGAGAAGAAAGGTATCTGACTTTGGAATGTGTGCTTCAATGAATTCTGCCACTTACATGGGTGGAAGGAGAGCTGGATATTAATATGATGATGGTGATGAAGTTAATGATGATTATATGCATACATACACCCATATATATATATACATATATATATATATATATATATAATATATATATACATATATATATATATATATATATATATATATATATATATATATATATATATATATATATATATATAGATAGATAGATAGAAACAGAGATACAGTGATATACATATATATGTACATCTGCCGTCTCTCTGTCTGCCTGTCTCTCTGTCTATATATATATTTATATACACACACACATACATACATATATATATATCATATGTACAATATATTTATATATATATACACCACATATATATATATATATAAATAATATGCATGATATATATATATACAATATATATATATATATGTGTGTGTGTGTGTATACACACATAGTTTTACCTATATAAATTTGTAGCTAAGCATGCGTATTCATAAACATAGATGTATAAGCATAAATACAGGTACAGACACATTCATACATATAATACATTAATACATACACTCATACACACATAAATATAGGTCCACACCTTCCAGTTTGCTAATTAGTTAGTATTGAAATTCGGGTGTGTTAAGCACTTTTGATATTCAGTTCATGTGCCAGCACAATTATTTAATGAGTGACAGCAATAGTTACAAGACACAACTGATTCAACTTATGAAACATAGCACAAAGAATCTAAGCTACAATTTTAATCTTATCCTATTCTCAGTGTTTGATTTTACTGATTTACCTAACGTAAAATTACTAAGTACTGCTGCACGAAGATGCTACTCTCCATAGTTAAAAGGTTGCCAACATAAATGTGATACCCTTCTAATCTCTTCACAGAATGTATTGAATTAATATTTTTAAAGGGAATTCATTTATATAATTATACTGTTTTACTCTTTTACTTGTTTCAGTCATTTTGACTGGGGCCATGCTGGAGCACCGCCTTTAGTCGAGCAAATCGACCCCAGGACTTATTCTTTGTAAGCCTAGTACTTATTCTATCGGTCTCTTTTGCTGAACTGCTAAATTACGGGGACGTAAACACACTAGCATCGGTTATCAAGCGATGTTGGGGGGATAAACACATACATACGAACACACACACACATATGTACAACGGGCTTCTTTCAGTTTCTGCTTACTAAATCCACTCATAAGGCTTTAGTCGGCCCGAGGCTACAGTAGAAGACACTTGTCCAAGGTGCCACACAGTGGGACTGAACCTGGACCCATGTGGTTGGTAAGCAAACTACTTACCACACAGCCACTCCTATGCCTATATAAACTAGCAATAGATTTTTCGTTTTTGATTTTTGTTAATGTTTTTATCTCTTACTTGTTTCAGTCGGTGGACAGCAGCCATCCTGACATATGATTTTGGAGAAATTGCTCACAGAATTTATATATCTTTGTAAACCTGGTACTTATTGCTTCCATCTGAACTGCTAGTTTATGGTGATGTAAAGAAAGCAGCTCCATACATCAAGCAATGTTTGGGGAGTAACACAAAAACATACACATGTATATGTAGATACAGCTAGGTTTCACACAGTTTTCATTTATCAAATTCCCTTATACAGTTTGGTTAGATTAGGTTTGTAATAGATAATACTTACCCAAAGTTTTGCATAATGAGGTTAAACTCCAAACTTCATGGTCACAAAGCAAAATCTGTAATCTCACTATTATACTTGTGCCCCTTGAAACTATTCGAATATTCAAAAATTTTCCATTTTTAAATAATCCTAGTCCCTTAATATTCTTATGCAAAAATCGATGACATCCTTACAATCAGGATTGGGAATTGAGCACTTTCTTATAGGCATAGGAGTGGCTGTGTGGTAAGTAGTTTGCTTATGAACCGCATGGTTCTGGGTTCAGTCCTACTGCATAGCACCTTGGGCAAGTGTCTTCTACTATAGCCTCAGGCCGACCAAAGCCTTGTGAGTGGATTTGTAGACGGAAACTGAAAGAAGTCTGTCGTATATATATATATTTATATATATATATATATATATATATATATATATATATGCATGTATAAGGTTGTGTGTCTATGTTTGTCCCCCCCACTCCAACATCACTTGACAACCGATGCTTGTGTGTTTACGTTCCCGTCACTTAGCGGCCCGGCAAAAGAGACTGAGAGAATAAGTACTGGGCTTACAAAGAATAAGTCCTGGGGTCGATTTGCTCGACTAAAGGCGGTGCTCCAGCATGGCCACAGTCAAATGACTGAAACAAGTAACAAAGAGCACAAGAGTCCTGAGACCATGATTCATGAGTTCAAGAGCGTAAAGAGGATAAGGTGAAATAACAAGTAACTAATATCTTTTATCTATCATTTGTTTCAGTCATTTGACTGTCATCATGTTGGGGCACAACGTTGTAGTGTTTTGGTCACACAAATCGACACCTGGACTTAGTTTCTAGGCCTGGTACTCATTCTATTGGCTTCTCTTATTTCTTTATTGCCCACAAGGGGTTAAACATAGTGGAGACAAATAAGGCCAGTCAAAGGGATTAAGTCAATAACATCGACCCCAGTGTGTAAATGGTACTTAATTTATCAACCCCGAAAGGATGAAAGGCAAAGTCGACCTCGGTGGAATTTGAACTCAGAACATCATGGCAGACGAAATACAACTAAGGATTTCACCCGGTATGGTAACATTTCTGCCAGCTCACCGCCTTTTGGTTTCTCTTGCCAACCATGCTATATTATGAAGCTTTAAACAACCACCAGTTGTTAAGTGGTGGTGAGGTCAAACACAAAACCCACACAAAAGCACATGCACAAATGCACACACACACACACACTGGGCTTCCTTCTGTCTCCATCTATCAACTTCACTTACAAGACTTTGGTAAACATGAGGCTTTAATAGAAGACACTTGCCCAAGGAGACACACAAGCTTTAAAAATTAATTCCTGATGTTGATTTGTTCGACTAAAACCCCTCATAGCAGTGCTCTAGCATGGCCACAATCAAATGACTATACAAGTAAAAAAGGAATAAAAAATGTATTCATATTATACATGCTTTTTGTTATAACCACAAAATGATTTAACAAAAAAAAAAACCTGTGTGTAGATGTAGACTTGGAGTGTGTAGAAGGCTGTGGAATTAAATGACAGCTTAAATGGAAAATAAAAAGCAGAAACCAAGGTAGAATAAGCCTACATCTATTATCATGTAATCTCAAAGAATAGCAAGATAATTATGATAATTATGAAGTAAATATTACCTATAATAATACAATATGCATTCTGATGTCATGCAACAAATTTACATTGAATATAATCAGCAGGTGATCAGGCAGTATTGGCTTGATAAAACAAGGCAGATTAATCAATAACAGGCAATCAGTAATGCTGCTTATCATTGCATAGCAAACACACACATATAATTATACATCATCATCATCATCATTTAACGTCCGCTTTCCATGCTAGCATGGGTTGGACAATTTGACTGAGAACTGGCGAAGCAGATGGCTGCACCAGGCTCCAATCTGATCTGGCAGAGTTTCCACAGCTGGATGCCCTTCCTTACGCCAACCACTCCGAGAGTGTAGTCCACTTCGAGAGTGTAGTATATATATATATATATATATATATATATATATTATACACACACACACACACACACACACACACACACATACATGCCTAGAAGAACTTACAAAATACAGTAGTGTAGTATCAGATACAGTTTTACCTACATTTTACACTTTTGTCCTAAATACAAGGTGATTCAGAGCAAGAAAGGGAGAAATGGGTCAGGGCGTGGACTATCGATGGTATATGTGAGAGGGTGTTCCAAAACAAAATGGTAAAGGATTAATTGGAAAGTGTGAGATAGATGAGAAGGAGCTTAGTTTCATGGAGAGAGATAACAGACACCTCAAAATTGGGGATGGTGGTACAGTTTAGTTATATATATATATTATATATATGTGGATAGATAGATATACATGCATAGAAGTACATCCACACACATACATGGAATGCATACTATATATATATATATATAATGTATATCTATGTATATACATACATCTACATACAACTACACATAAATTAACATCATATATATATATATATATATATAATATATATATATATATACATACATATATATATATATACATATATACTTATATATATATTTACATATATATATACATACATATATATACATACATATATATACATATACATACATATACATACATATACATATACATACATATACATACATATATATATATATATATATATATATATATATATATACATACATATATGAATCTATATCCATACATATATATATATTTATGTAGATGGATTGGTAAATAGAAAGGAAGATAGATAATTAGTAGAAGTTGCAACGTGACTTAAGTACTGAAAGTTTCATGCATGGCTCTTCTCAGACACCTTCAGAATCTGGGATTCTCGTTTTACATAGACTGCCCACTAATGAGTTAAATTAAAATAATTATATTACTTTTAAATGAACTCATTAATGGGAAGCATATTTGAAAATGTACACGTTATTCACATGACACTCCAAGTTTGATTTTGCTTCATGAACAATCCATAGATAACTTTAGTTGAATCTACATGAAAGTTGGCTCCAATAATTTGAAGGAATATTATGAGTACCATATAGAAAACTCTCGGTGTGTGTATCACATTTTAACTGCTGCTAATTAAATGATTTAAAAATATGTCTACTCATGTTTTGAGTTTTATGTAACCTGCTTTTAATACCAAATCTTTCAATATACATAGAGTTATGCATACACACACATGTATGTGTGCGTGAGCGTGTGTGTGCATATATATACATATATATATATATATATATATATATATAGATAGATAGATAGATAGATACACACACACACAGCGACACACATATATAGATAGATATGTAGATGTATATATATATATATATACACATATATACACACACGTGAATATATTCCCATATATAACTGGTATGCATGTGTCTTCAATGAAAGTCTAAAATGAACAGTAACAAAATTGAACTCAGTACTTAGAGCATGTGTCCGTTTATTTTGTATATTGGCCATACATTAGTTAATCGTGTTCCCTGTTTCACAAGTTTCTTCAATGGAAAACAAACAAAAAAAAAATTACAGAAAAATTGAAGAATGAATGTCTGAAAAATCAACAAATTCGCTAATATGAAATTAATTGAGCAGTAATGAATTTTTAAGATTGAAAATGGTTGTAAGAGATATGTCGTTAAACTTCTGAAAATCTCCTGATATCTTCTGTTTTTCTACTTTTTTTCCACTTTCTATTTAATGAAAATTCTCTCTGTGTTTATTTTGTGGGATTTTTGGTTTGACCTCTGCTCTTTTTTGTTCTTCATCTATTTATTTATTTATTTTATTGTTTCTCTTCTCTAATTCTGCAGCAAGAAATAAAATGGAATACTAACTACATGACATCGATGTTTCTTAGTTTTATCACCATTGCAGTGTCTGTGGTGTGCACCATCAGCATTGCAATGAATAATTCTTGTTTTTATTTTTGCGCAATGCTTTTGCGATGCTTTTGCGCAACCATGGTAAATGCACAATCAACCATAAGATTGCCAATAAATAAGGGGCAAATAAACAACTGCTTATGGCTTACTGACTGAAGGAAGGGCATGCCCACAGCCTATTGGTGGCAGCGGATATGGTTTGTAAATAACTAGAGCGCATTGCTGCAACTGTAGGTACAATTGCATATATTTATATATATATATATATGTATATATGCTAAAGCAGAGATAAATCAGAAAAATAATTACAAAACAATCACTCTGATCAACCTGGCAATAATGCTAAACTTGGCCATAGATTAAGGTACCTCACATGAATGCACATAGAAAATTTGATACATTGCATAAATCCTTCAAATAAATTTTGCAGCATGCATTGCACAAGCGCGCATTAAAAGGTGGAAATTCTAAAGAACAGATGCTTAAAACAATGACGTCTGACTGTGTTTAAAGAGAAATGTTCTGGCAGAAAATCTGATTGATAAGGTGGCGAGCTGGCAGAAACGTTAGCATGCCGGGCTGAATGCTTTGTGGTATTTCGTCCGCCGCTGCGTGCTGAGTTCAAATTCCGCTGCGGTCGACTTTGCCTTTCATCCTTTCGGGGTTGATAAATTAAGTACCAGTTACATACTGGGGTCGATGTAATCGACTTAATCCATTTGTCTGTCCTTGTTTGTCCCCTCTGTGTTTAGCCCCTTGTGGGTACTAAAGAAATATATATTTTAAATCAGAGATAAATCAGAAAAATTGTTACAAAACAGTGTCTCTGATCAACCCAGCAATAATGTTAAACTTGGCCATAGATTAAGGTACCTCACATGAATGCTCATAAAAAATTTGATACATTGCATAAATCCTTCAAATAAATTTTGCAGCATGCACTGCACAAGCGCGCATTAAAAGGTGGAAATTATAAAGAACAGATGCTTAAAACAATGATGTCTGACTGTGTTTAAAGAGAAATGTTCTAGCAGAAAATATGATGTACTCCTAGAACAAGAAGACTTGTGGTGCATAGACAAAATTATTAACATAATTATACTCATTTATAAGTAATTTTCAGTTTAAAACATTCTATAATTTTAGATTTTGTTCCTTCAACTAACATCATATCTTTGAAAATAATAAAATATTAAGACATGCCCATGTACACACATAAAGACACACAAACAGACATGGACAAGCATACAGATACACACATATACAAATGCATTATAGTTGAATGTTTAACCATTTGATACCAACCTGTTCAAGACCGACACTAGTTCCATGGTACAAATTTTCTGTTTAAAAATGTTCTCTGTTAAAATCTTCCATCAAAATTTTATGTTAATTTAAGTTCCTATCAATGTGGCCAGCTATCAGAATCATTTGCATGCTGGATGAAATGTTGGTAAGCATTTCGGCCATCCTTACATTCTTAGTTCAAATACAGCTGATGTTGATTTTACCTCTCATCTTTACAATGTTGATAAAACAAGAACCTGTAGACCACTGGGGTGATTAAATACATACTAGATGAGCCCTAATCCCTCCCTCAAAAGTGCTAGCCTTGTGCCAAAATTCAGGCTCTATGTTCGAATCACCATGTTAATAATAATGAAGTTATTTTACTAAATTTTCTATTGATCCCAAATTTAACAGAAACAGCTGCATTCCAAGAGAAATATGGTAATGAAAGGTTTAAGAAATACATTTCACAATCAGGTTTGATCCCACTGCAAGTAATTATAGGCAAGTACTTTTTACTTTGGCCTTAACTCAGCCCCAGCTCATAATATAAGGAATTTGCTGGAAGTATGTAGAAGCTGCATGGAGTGGGGTGTATGTATAAATCAAATGTGCATGAGCTGACAGCTGTAAACACATTGTGGAAACTTATGTACATTCATTATTACATATACATGCAGGCAACCAGATACAAATATATACACACACCCACATATATTTCTCTTTACTCTTTTACTTGCTTCAGTCATTTGATTGCGGCCATGCTGGAGCACAGCCTTTAGTCAAGCAAATCGAACCCGGGACTTATTCTTTGTAAGCCCAGTACTTATTCTATCGGTCTCTTTTGCCGAATTGCTAAGTGACGGGGACGTAAACACACCAGCATCAGTTGTCAAGCAATGCTAGGGGGACAAACACAGACACACAATCATACACACACATAAAAGGTAAAGACCCCCTTCGGTCATGAATGACCATGGGATTGCACCTAGAAAGTTACCCTCCTAGACACAAGTCTGGGCAAGGTTGTTTATGGAAGACCAGCAGTCACCCATGCATACCAGCCTCCCCTCTCCATGCCACCAGTGTTATCCAAGGGAAAGACAAAGGTCGATACAGCTTGGCACCAGTGACGTCGCAACTCATTTCTACAGCTGAGTGAACTGGAGTAACGTGAAATAAAGTGCCTTGCTCAAGAACACAACACGCAGCCCGGTCCGGGATTCGAGCTCACAACCTCACGATCGTAAGCTCGACGCTCTAACCACTGAGCCATGTGCCTTCATACACACACATACATATATATATACATATATACGAGAGGCTTCTTTCAGTTTCCGTCATTGGTCAGCCCAAGGCTATAGTAGAAGACACTTGCCCAAGATGCCATGCAGTGGGACTGAACTTGCAACCATGTGGTTCATAAGCAAGCTACTTACCACACAGCCACTCCTACGCCTATCTGATGTGCTTCTATATTTGTGTGTGTGTGTGTTCAACCAAAGACAAAAACTAGAACAATAAAAGAAAAAAGACTATCTCGATATTTATGATGTCATCATCATCGGCCTTCTTTAACAACTGTTTTCTATGCTGGCATGAGTTGGATGGTCTCTCCAGAGCTGGCAAGGAAGGGGCTGCACAAGGTTTCAGTCTGATTTGATTTGGTTTCCACAGCTGGGTGCACTTCCTAATGCTAACCACATTACAGAGTGTGCTGGCTGCTTTTCACAAGGCTCCAACATGGGCATGGCACCAGCATGGACCAGCTGATGCCATGGAAAACAGAGCATATTTCTATTTTGCATGTGTGTATATATGTATATGTGTATGTATTATTTATGTATATATGTATGCATGCCTCATCTGGCACCTGTGTCGGTGGCACATAAAAACACCATCCGAAGACCCGGCAAGACTAGTCAGGCCATAACCTGTGGTCCCTACATGGGACGTAGTCAGTCCACCTGTGCATACCTTCCTTCTTGTGACACTTGTGAAGACCTGTTGAGGCAAGTGAAAATCAAATCAAATCAAATCAAAACAAATCAAAATAGATGAACATCAATGGAATTTGTATCTTTGTGGCACACAAGAAAACCATCCGAACGTGGCCGTAGCCAATACCGCATCGATTGGCCTCCGTGCTTTGGGCACGTAACAAACACCATCTGATCGTGGCTGTTCACCAGCCTCATCTGGCACCTGTGTCGGTGGCACATAAAAACACCATCCGAAGACCCGGCAAGAATAGTCAGGCCATAACCCGTGACCCCTACCTGGGACGTAGTCAGTCCACCTGTGCATACCTTCCTTCTTGTGACACTTGTGAAGACCTGTTGAGGCAAGTGAAAATCAAAATCAAAATCAAAATCAAATCAAATCAAATCAAAATAGATGAACATCAATGGAATTGTATCTTTGTGGTACCAGTGCCGGTGGCATACAAGAAAACCATCCGATCATGGCCGTTCGCCAGCCTCATCTGGCACCTGTGTCGGTGGCACATAAAAACACCATCCGAAGACACGGCAAGAATAGTCAGGCCATAACCCGTGACCCCTACCTGGGACGTAGTCAGTCCACCTGTGCATACCTTCCTTCTTGTGACACTTGTGAAGACCTGTTGAAGCAAGTGAAAATCAAAATCAAATCAAATCAAACCAAATCAAAATAGATGAACATCTTGTGAAGACCTGTTGAGGCAAGTGAAAATCAAAATCAAAATCAAAATCAAATCAAATCAAATCAAAATTGATGAACATCAATGGAATTGTATCCTTGTGGTACCAGTGCCGGTGGCATACAAGAAAACCATCCGAACGTGGCCATAGCCAGTACCGCATCGACTGGCCTCCGTGCTGTGGGCACGTAACAAACACCATCCGATCGTGGCCGTTCGCCAGCCTCATCTGGCACCTGTGTCGGTGGCACATAAAAACACCATCCGAGCGTGGCCGTCTGCCAGCCTCGTCTGGCACTGTGTCGGTGGCACATAAAATCACCCACTACACTATCAGAGTGGTTGGCGTTAGGAAGGGCATCCAGCTGTAGAAACACTGCCAGATCTGACTGGCCTGGTGCAGCCTTCGGGCTCCTCAGACCCCAGTTGAACCGTCCAACCCATGCTAGCATGGAAAGCGGACGTTAAATGATGATGATGATGATGATGATGTGTATGCATCCCATAAGGTTTGTCCGAATATTGAATAAAGAAAACAAGTAATCAAATGTTATATTTAATTGAAATTTAATCATCAATGTACTTTCCCTGATTACCTATAACTTCCTTCAATCTATTTACAAGCTTTTTAATCTCATCAATGTAAAACTCTTTTCGTTTCAAAGCGAAGAACTCTGACATGTCAGTTTTGCCCTCCCCCTGGCTTGTGAAATGATTCTGTAAACTATGAAACAAATGGCAGTCTGAAGGAGCAAGGTCGGGAGAATAAAGTGGAGGAGGAAATTTTTTTCCCAACTGAACTCTTCGATCTTCTATGATGTCATCTTTGCAGCGTGGGGTCGTGCATTGTCTTGATGAAACATCATTCTTTTCGATTCACTAAAGCGGGCCATTTTTCTTGAAAGTTTGGTTCAAACGCCCTAATTGCTGACATTCGACTTAAGCATTGATTTCTTAATTAGGTGGTAATAATTCAAAGTGAATTATTCCTTTGCAATCCCACCAGATAGAGAGAAGAAACTTTTTCTCATGAAGATCCCTTCTTGGTTGTGGTTGAGCTTTTATGAAGCCACAGTTAACAACGTTTAACCTTTCAATAGAAGATCCATTAGACATTCTAATATATATATATATATATATATAATATATATATATATATATATATATCCATATATATATATATATAATATATATATACACACATATATATATATATATATATTACACACATATATATATATATATATATATATATACACACATATATATATATATATATATATTATATATATATATATATTACACACATATATATATATATATATATATATATTACACACATATATATATATATATATATATATATATACACACACACATATATATATATATATATATATATATATATATATATATATATATATGTATATGCATATATGTATACACAAATGCATGCACACACATACATAGACACACGTATATCTATATATCTGCACGCATATAGATACACAGATTCATATGTACAGATGCATACAATTATGCATATTCCATTATACTCAGAACAACATGAATTAATCAAAGACCTTGAATCTTGAGTCAAATCACTTGTCAGCTATAACATATTAAATATATGGGGCTCTGACAATGCTTGACCAGATTTCCTATGTACAAGTCCAAGCCCTTGATTTAGGGATATAACTGTCAAGCTATAATAAGATGGCATAAGCATTCTACTTTATGTATTGATTTTTATTTCATTGGATTGCATAAAATGTGTGTATGTGTGTATGCATATATATATATATGTGTGTGTGTATACAAAACAGATGCATATTGCTATCTTTTGTTTCATTCAGAATTATTATTTCCTTCACCCTGATTGTAAATCTTTCATTTGTATGCATTTGTTGAAGAACAAACATATGCAAGTAAAAGAGTGATGTGAGAGTGAATAATCACTATAAGAAAAGAAGGAAAGGCACAGACTCTATTATGAGGATTAAATATTTATTCACTTGTTTGTACCCTGAAACGAACATACACACACACACTCACACATACACAAGTGAATGTACATATCATAAGTCAAATTAGCAAAGGTCACTCATATGACTTTTGAAGTGAATCCCAAAACACTGTGACTGGAGGAATTGTTGTTGGGTTATGGATTTCCGCATATGTTAAACAGCAGAATGAAATGAGGTGAGTTCCTCCTCAGGTATACTTGTCTTGCTTGAAATAGCAGACAAATCTCACTACAAATCATATCATATCATCTTAGAAGGTAAAATATATTTATAGACTATGTAGTTCTAAGAATGCAGAACAACTTCACTCCTAGCACAGAAACCACCCCTGGACAAAACCCTCTTTTAAAAAAGAATATCCCTCAAATTCCCATAGCCAGATCCCAAGAGTCAAAACAGCAACATCTAAATAGTATATAGAAAAATTAAATGTTTGAGATTAAAAATAGTTGTATGTATAGGAGCAGGCATAGCTGTGTGGTAAGCAGAGTTAGCAGTTATAATAACCAACTAAGGGATAAAATGTTTGTATATACTATCAGTATCAGTTACCCATGTTATATCTGGGCATGGGTATGCAGGCACACTATGCTCATAGAGAACAGGTAACAACAGAATAAACAAAAGTTTATCAGGAATCAAATATAAATAATGAGAAAATGGAGAAAATCTCAGATCAGGAAGCAACTCACTTGGACTACACTAAATCTTATTATTTAATGCAAAGATAGCATAACATTTATGTGACATAATTCTTACAGCCGTTTCTGCTTCTGATGCCAATCAGAGCCTGCAAAGAATTGCGAAAATAATATTTTTTTATCTTCATAGGACATTCAAACTATTCCATGGAGCTTCATTAGAGTTAATATAAAAGTGTCCAAATGAACAAATGGAAGAGGGAATAGGAAAGAAAAACATGGTCTAGAGAAGTCTAAAACCCCAATATATTAAAAACATACACTCTACCATCACAGGGTTTTGAAGTCCGTAGGTAAAAGAGTGATCTAGCAATGGTCTAGAGAAAAAAAATTTGGTGGGTTATTTCAACATAAAGGGGGAACCAAGATGTTTTAAAAGTTGTGAAAAGAAATAAGCAAAAAGTATAACAGAAGATAATTACTAACATGTTTATAAAAAGGCATTATCTATGCTAACGTACATAACTCTAGTTAATATTTATCCAGAACATTAACTTAGGGATCTTATAATAGTGTACTTACAGAAATATTACAGAGAATTCTTTGTAAGCACTGATAGGCATCGGAAGCGGAAACAGCTGTAAGAATTGTTATGTCACATAAATGTTATATTAACTTTTGTATTAAATAATAAGATTTAGATGTAGTCCAATTGTGTTGTTTGTTGATCTGAGGTTTTCTCCTTTTTCTGATTATTTGTATATATACATACACACATATGTATGTGTGTGTGTCAGTGTTTGTACCCCATAGCTACCAGACAACTGCTGTTGGCATGGTTACATCCTGTAACTTAGCAGTTCAGCAAAATAGACTGAAAGTAAGAGGACCATGTTTAGAAAAAATAAGTACTGTTGTTGATTCATTTGACTAAGAATTCTTCAAGGCAGTGCTCCAGCATGGCCACAGTTTAATGACTGAAACAAGTAAAAGATAAAAGATATGATAATAAAAATTTACACTACAATAGTCACAAAATAGAATTTAATAATATTTTAATTTCACTAGTTTGAAGTGAAAACTTTATGAGACTGTAAACTGTGTAATAAACTGAAATTCCCATAAATTACATTAGATTTATTTTGGAAACGTGAAGCAGTACTACACTATATGGCTTTCATTATTGAATTTACATTTTCATTATACAAAAAGTGGAAAAAGAACATAAGGCCTTCTTTACTGAATCAATATTGGTTTAGAATTTTTGTACCTGGCCAGCAATATCAGAGAAGGGGAAGTCAATCATGTTGACTCAAGCATTCAGCTGGTACATATTTTATTGCTCCTTCGATGGCATTTGAACTCAGAATATAAAGATGGACAAGGTATTGCTAAATGTTGCTAAGCATCCTGTCCAGCATGCTAATGATTCTGCCAACCCGCTGCCTTATATTGTTTTCAAATTTTTGGCACAAATCCAGCAATTTTGGTGGAGAGGCTAAGTTGATTACATCGACCTCAGGATTCAACAGATACTTGCTTTATCAATTCCAAAAGGGTGAAAGACAAAGTTGACCACAATGGGATTTGAACTAAGAGCATAAAGATGGACAAAATACTTGCCCAGTGTACTAAGGATTCAGCCACCTTGCTGCCTTGCATTGGCTTCAAATTTTTGGAACAGATTCTGCAATTTCAGGGAAGCAGATAAGTCATTTACATCAACACTAGAGATAAACTGGTACTTATGGCGATCTTACGGTATAAGTACTGGTGTACTTCCGGAAGTACCGGATACATTTTAAAAAAATGTTCTTTTTTTATATATGGAGGGTTAGGGTTAGGGCTTGTGTTAGGGTTAGGGTTGGGGTTAGGGTTAGGGGTGGGAGAAAAAGGCTTCTGTTATCTTCAGATATGTAAACAAAGTCACGTGGGTACCAATACCGAAGCATCACCACATACCCTAACCCTTACCCTAACCCCCACATATATAAAAAAAACACTTTTTGAAATGTATCCGGTACTTCTGGAAGTACACCGGTACTTATACTGTAAGATCGCCGGTACTTATCTTATTGACCCTGAATGGATGAAAGCAAAATCAATTACTGCATGAAAGTTCAATTGAAATTAATATTGTAGACCAGCTGGAGCATTAGAGTATGAGATATAACTTGCAGTATTTTTTCTAACTCTTTATGTTCTGATATCAAATCCTGTTGAAGTGAAATTTGCTTTCATTCTTCAGGGACCAACAAAACAAAATATCAATCAAGTATTGGGATCAATTTAATCTACTCATCCTTCCCTTGAATATGTGCCTATATTGGGAACTATTATTGGATACATATTCCATTCCTCATAGAAAAATAAACAAACTATAACAAAAGTTTTCTAGTATTACTAAAAAACTTTCATTGTTGAATATATATAACTTATATCATACTTTTACTAAAGCTGAAAAAATCTTTAAAATCTTTAAAATCTTCAAAAACAGAGTTTCATGTTATCATTCATTGGACAGTTGTGATCATAAAAGCAATTTACTCTACCTTCAGTATTTGAGTAGTATTTTCTCCACCTTATTTTGCATCTACGTTCTTACTCATGTGTAACTTTAATTATAGAAAGTTACTTGAAGTCTAACTTGTACCATCTCAATTGACAGGAGTTTATTATAGTTTATAAAGTATTTAAACAGCTAAGAGTACAGAACATCCCCTGGGAGTGATTGTGTGATAGACAACAGTCCCTAACATAGTTAACCCACAATTGCTAATGTCAGTTCTTTTTCCGCTGAGAGAATTATTATTAGAGGAAATGAAGTGCCTTGCTCAATGACACAACATACCACTAGGTTCAGGAATTAAATCTACAATCCTTATGATAGTGAGTCATACACATTACCCACTATGCATTTCTATATAAAACAGTGCTATGGTAATCATTTATCATTTACCTTTCTTTTATCTTTTACTTGTTTCAGTCATTGAACTGCAGCCATGCTGGAGCACTGTTATGGAGAGTTTTTAGCTGAATGAATTGACCCCAGTATTTTTTTTTAAGCCTCGTACTTATTCTATCAACTTCTTTCACTGGATCATTAACTTACAGGGACATAAACACACCAACACCAGTTGTCATGTGGTGGAGGGATGGAGGCAAACACAGACCCAAAGACACACAATTGTTTTTTATCAGAATCTATTTATAAAACTTTGCTTGGCCTGTGACTGCAGTAGAAGGCATTTGCCTAAGGTACCAGACAGTGGAACTGGTCCCAGAATTATGTGGTTGGCAAGTAGGCTTCTTATTTTCTTTACTGCCCACAAGGGGCCAAACATAGAGGGGACAAACAAGGATAAAACAAAGGGATTAAGTCGATTACATCGACCCCAATGCATAACTGGTACTTAATTTATCGACCCTGAAAGGATGAAAGGCAAAGTCGACCTTGGTGGAATTTGAACTCAGAACATAGTGGCAGATGAAATACCACTAAGCATTTTGCTTGGCATGCTACCATTTCTGCCAGATTGCCACCTTCTTACCGATCTGCCAGATCGGTAAGGAGCAGGCTTCTTGCCACACAACGACACGTGTGCACATTTACATTATGGAATAAAAGCCCATGTATGAAAAAAGGAAAGAATGCATTGGTTGATTACAAAGCATTCCGAGATACTCTTAACAGATAAGGATGGTAAATAGGCATAGAGATGGCTGTGAAGTAAGAAGCTTGCTTTTGAACCACATGGTTCCAGGTTCAGTTCTTCTGTGTGGCACTTTGGGCAGGTGTCTTCTACTATAGCCTTGGGCTGACCAAAGCCTTGTGAGTGGATTTGGTAACGGAAACTGAAAGCTGTTCATTGTATAAATGTGTGTATGTGTGTGCGTATGTGTGGGCATGCAAGTGTGTGTGTGTGTGTATTTGTCTCCATCACCCTTGGCAACCAGTGATGGTGCGTTCACATTGTTGTAACTTAGTGTTTCAGCTGAGAGACAGATAGAACAAGTACATTGTTAAAAGACAAAAGCACTGGGGTTGATTAGTTCATCTATAAACTCTCCAGGCCATTGCTCCATCATGACCTCAGTCTGATGACTGAAACAATAAAAAAATAACATAAAAAAGATAAAAGATGGTTATGGCTTAAAAGCATTTAATCATAGTTTTGCTTAATCAGAGTTGCTTCTAACTGGAGGAGAGTAAGTGGCCACAACATCTGCTAGAGATTACAACCAAATCTGCCTTGAATAACAGTTTACTGCTCTATAAAGAAGTTTGACACTTGAATAGGGCTTGCTTAAAACATCAGAATATCCTTTCTCTACAACATATTTAAAAAATTATATTAACTAGTTATCTCAGACAGGAATGTTTTTCAGCTATTTCACTGGAAACAGACTATTCCATAGGAGTATCATTAATTGAAGTGAATGAGTCTCCATGCTTGACTGAATTTAAGTAAAATGTAGTATAGTAATATGAGAGAGTGAGGGGAGAGAGAGAGAGGGAAGAAATACATATAAATAACTTCAGAACCAATAAAAAAGAGGAAAAACATTTATTGAATTTGATACTTGTCCAAAAAACTTCAGCATTTATCTCCAAAATAAGTTAAACTTTACAGAACTTCAAACTTAAGCGCCAAGTACAAAGACCAAACAACAGAAAAATCAATCAATAGGTTACATTCTAAAACTTAACCTCATTTGTTTTAATTATATGTAAATTTAAAATGCTATCTATTCATTTTAAGAACAAAGTGTATTTAAATAAATACGAATAATCACATTTGAAATATATATATATGTAAAGCAATTATAAGAAGGGAAAATAACTTCATACATCTATTGATAGAATATTCCAACTATATTACTGCAGTTCTGTATAATTCTCAGCACACAGATGAATATTACATGTGAGACTGCGAAACTGGTGGCTGGAATCAAAAACAAAAAAAAAAAAAAAAGGAACAGCTTAGAGCTCTCTTATCTCAATTTGAATTTTGTTTCCTACCTCGATGAGGAATTTTAAGCCATTCAGGCTCCATGATACCATCATGATGACCTTTTGTTGTATGTACATATAATGGCAAACCACAAAATGAGAGGAAATCAACTGCCAACCATTACACAATAAAACGCAGTTGTAATTTCATAGATCGCAATGATGTAACATTACATATGAAAGTAATAGGAAGGATATGGGGATTCTTCAAAAGTAAATATCATGCTATGCATAGAATTTCAAACAAACACTTCTCTTTTCACATGATTATTTTTAGCAAACTTAAGGTATGAATAACCTTTTTATGAAATAAAGCCTAGGATTTATTGACTACTGTTTCAGTAGTTGTTTTCCTTTCATTCTGACATCTGTCATTAATCTTTATTATTTTTTACTTGTTTCAATCATTCAACTGAGGCCATGCTGGGGCATCTCCTTGAAGGGTTTTAGTTAAACAAATTGATCCGAGTACTTGTGCCTTTTTAAAAGTGGCTCGTAAAAAGCACCCACTACACTCTCGGAGTGGTTGGTGTTAGGAAGGGTATCCAGCTGTAGAAAGTCTGCCAAATCGAGATTAGAGCCTGTTGCAGCCATCTGGTTCGCCAGCCCTCAGTCAAAATCGTCCAACACATGGTAGCATGGAAAGCGGATGTTAAACGATGATGATGATGATGATGATGATGATGATGATGATGATGATGATGATGATGGTACATTTTCTTTTGGTCTCTTATGTCAAATTCCTGTATAACCACCTAATAGCTTCCCCCACTAATAGTCTCATCCACATTGTTGCTTGCATCAAAAGAGTCTGCTTTACACAGTTAGTCAATTAGCAAACCACCAACTCCTTTCTCTAGACTTATAATGACATAACCAATTAGCTGTGTATTTGTTTATTTAATAATTGACCCAGATATGCTTGCAACACTAAAGCCTATAACTATGCATGACAATTTTAACATGACTGAATGATGGTACACTAAAGCAGGGACAACCAATATGTCATGCTTGTTACCAAACACTCTTTGAAACATTCTTTTCAAATAGGTAATACTATCCTCGGTCCCAAGTTCCCTCCTACATCTCTTTCCAGTTTCTCAGAGTTGGCACTGCCAATGTAGGCACATTCAAAGGTAGGTCTGGTGAGATTGTTGTAATGCTTGAATGTGTTTTACATTCAAATCAAGTGTAGGGGAGCTTCAGCCAGATTCCTCAAGGACAAGACACATAGATATAAAATCTTCTGGGAAGGTAACAGTGATAGGGTAAGAGGTGCAGGCATACTTCTAACTGAGAAATCTGTTGATAAGCTCATAGAGGTAGCCAGAGTGTGTGATAGAGTACTTAAGCTCAGGCTAGTCTTGCAGAATATTACAGTGATATTATCTTTGCTTGTGCCCCCTCAGGCAGGGCTACCGAATGAACAGAAGGCTATCCTTCTGCAGGGCTACTTCAAAGACAAATGACAAGGAGCTCATTTTTGTGGCTGGTGATTTCAGTGGACATGTTGAGCAACAGCCATGTACCTTCCATCGAGTACATGGATGTGATGGAATTGGTTCCCAAAACAATGAGAGAACAAGGCTACTGAAGATCTGTGACAGAAATAATTTAATGTTCTGCAACACCAACTTCAGGAAACTAGCCAGTCATTTGCTTACTTATCAATTGGGTGACCATGCCAGCCAGATTGATTTCATTCTCACCAGACAGTGCTCATATATGCAAAGACCTTCATTGGTGGAGCATGTACCCCAAAGCTTAGACTAGTCATCAGTGACTTTAGACTTCAAACCAGAAAGTTGCCTAGAAGACTATTTGGAAAAGAAGGAGCAGGAAACTTAAGGATAGGAGATTTAGTAACATCATAATTGAGAAATTTGAAGAGAAGGAGGAGGAACTACAGACTTGTAACATAGAGGGCAACTGGGAATTCTTGTAGGGCAGCTTGCTGAGTGCAACAGACCAAATCTGTGGCTGATGCAAAGTCCCAACCAGACCTTGGGTGATGTGGCGGTGGAATGATGCTAAAGACAAGGCCATTAGAGCAAAGAAGTTGGCCTGGAAGGACTGGAAGAGTGGTGATAGCAGGGAACTATATCAGGTAGCTAGGAGGGAGGTGAGAAGACAGGTTTATTTAGCTAGGGGAGAAGCAGAGAGGAGAAAGTTTGCCAATGTTCTGCATCGGGAAGACCAGAGGTTTGAGGTGTTTCAGCTTCCAAGACAGTGTGTCAGAGAAAACTGTGATGTAGTAGGAGAGAAATAAGTTTGCAAGGATGATGGGTCACTGGCGGTTACTAACCCTGCAAAAGGCAATTAAATGTGGAGAGCTCATGGGAGAGGAAAAGTTTACCTAGTGGGGATCTGAGAAAGGGACCAGCAATCCAAATAGACAGTAGCATTGTAGACAAAACATGCAGAATGAAGATGGGAAAAGCCTCTGGCCATTTCGGGAATAACAGCTGAGGTACTTAAAATATCTAGCGGTGTGGGTTATGGTCTATTCACCCATATAGTTAATCAGGTTATACATGAAGGAGTCATACATAATGACTGGTGTTGCAACATCATAGTCAACTGCTACAAAGGTGAAGGAGAAACCTTAGATAGAAATAATTACAGAGGTATCAAATTGTTGGGTCAGCTGATGGAAGTTACTGAGAGGGTCATAGCTGAACTAATTAGGAACACGGTTAGACTAGATGAGATGCAGTTTGGTTTTGTGCCAGGGAAAAACACCGCTAATGCTATATTTCTGGTAAGGTAGCTTCAGGTGAGGTACCTAACTAGAGACAAACCTCTGTACTTGACTTCGGTGGCACGAAGAAAGCCTTTGACAGGATCCCCCGATCTCTTATCTGGTGGTCAATGTCGAGACTAAGGATAAATGTGTGGTTGGTGAGAGCTGTACAAGACATGTACAGGGATGCTGTCAGTAAGGAGAGGGTTGACAAAAAGTAAAGCAATGAATTGATGGTACAAGTATAGGTTCACCAAGGATCAGTCCTCAGCCTCCTCTTGTTCATCATAGTCCTCCAGGCAATAACAGAGGAATTTAAGGACAGGCTGCCCCTGGAGCACCTCTATGCTATGACCTTGTTCTTATTGCTGAATCCCTACCAGAACCTGAAAAGTTTCAGATGTGGAAGCAAGGTTGAGAATAGAAGTGCCTTTGAGTTAATCTAGCAAAAACCAAAGTCTTAGTAAGTAGAAAGGCAGATAAACAAAACAATTCCCCCAGGTAGATAGCCCTGCTCAATCTGTAGGAAAGGTGTAGACAGAAATTTCATAAGATGTACCGAGCAAGCTATGGAGACATGAGAGGTGCAATAATATCAGAGCAAGGTTATCTGGGAAAATAGGTTATGTTTGTGGAAAGTACACAGATACAATAAACACTAAAATGAGTGTAAGTGTTTGACAGCGAAGTTCGGCATAAGAAGCATTGGTGCACAAGAGAGACAACAGCACTGGTATGGTCATGTGATGCATATAGATGATAGTAGCTGTGTAAAGAAGTGCTGATCTCTAACAAGGAGGAGGCCTGAGGAAGAGGTAGACCAAGAAAGACATGTGACGTGGTAGTGAAGAATGATATTTGAAAGTTGGGCCTCACGGAGGCAATGTGGTCAATGCTGGTGCCGTGTTTCTGGCACCCATGCAGGTGGCATGTAAGAAGCACCTTTCAAGCGTTGGGCCTCACAGAGGCATTGAGATATGGCCGAGATCATTGGCAATATGCCGTGCTTCAGAAGAAGTCCCATCAAGCCAAGTGAATTTGAAGTCATTGCAGATACCGGTGTCACACAACTGGCACCTGTGCAGGTGGCACATAAAAGTACGCATTACACTCTCGGAGTGGTTGACATTAGGAAGGGTATCCAGCCATAGAAAGCATGCCAAATTAGACCGGTGTCTGGTGCAGTCCAGGTGAGAGTATGACCTACAGCCAAATAGTATTATTCGTTCCTTACTTATGGTCAGAATCGGCACAGCTGATATATAGTGAACTGGATTACTGACATATTGGAAATTATTTCTTGTTTAAAAATGAAGGGCGGAGGGTGCAATTGTGATGGGCTTTCATGAAAATTCTTTCTATTCTTAAGAAGGGTCACAAGCTATGTATTGCCAAGACATATTTTTTCAAAATTTTAGTTTTACCCCGTCCCCACCATAATTTCTTAACTTGTAACTGATTTTGAATTTTTGTTTTTATCCCCGTAGAAAATAGAGAGATTACGAATCTGGGAAATATATATATATATATAATATATATATATATATATATATAAAGGTTAATCTTTCTTCTAGAAACACTCAATGTCCCTTCTCCAACCTCGCCCACCCTTCACCTACCGGCTTTCAAAAAGATAAAACCTTCCAATGTTTCATCTTCGTCTGATGTTTTACTTATGAGTAGAATTGAATGGAAATAGATGACGTAAAAAATACTAGACGACCACAAGAAAATCCGACATGCTACCTAAATCAGGTAAACAACATTATTTCTGAAGCAACTTCCCCGCTTTCCAAAAAGATAAAAGTGAAACATTGAGAGTTTGTAGCTTTTTGAAAGTGGTGAGGTAATGGGTGGGTGTTTGGGAAGGCGATCTTACTGTTTCTTTAAAAAAAAAATGAAGAAAATTTTTAAAGATTCATACTCTCTGATTTTTGCTCTGTGGATTACAACGAAAAATGTTTGGAAAAAAGAAAACGTGAAGAAATTGGAGTGGGGGAGGGAAAAAATTAAAATATTGACAATGTGATTTTTGGGCGAAATCCTAATCTCCTTTATCGACAACATAGGAATGGGTAGAAATTTAGGAAAAGATTAAGTGGAACGTCGCAAATGTCACCTTGGACATGCTAGAAACAACAGGTAAAGGACAGGATTTCTTGGAAAACTTCCTTTCAGGTTTATATCGAAGATCATTTTTTTTAAATACGCTCATCACAATCACAAATTACAGAAAGGAGAAAGGTCATTTCAATTGGATTTCAGCGGTAATTTTCCGGTTGCACACAGCAAAATAGAAAGAGAAAGTAAGTGAAAGTATGTGTTGTCCTGTATGTAATATTTGCATGTATTTGTGACTCTCGTTCTCTCGCTCTCTCTCTCTCTCTCTCTCTCTCTCTCTCACACACACACACAAGCACACACATTAAATTTCATATACACGTAATGAATAGATATTCGTACAGATTTTTTGTATATATGTGTGTGTTTGTGGTTGTCAGAGAGAGAGAGAGAGAGAGAGAGAGAGAGAGACAGAGAGAGTGAGAGTGACTGTATTTCTTCTTATTATATATAGAGAAATAATTTTGATTGTGGATCAGTCTAGTACAATATATATGTGTACATTATCACAGATGTTTGAGTAGAATTCTACGCAAGCGTGAAACATCGGACGGAAATGAAACATTAGAATCAAATCCAAATATTGCCCGAAAATGGTCTCATCATTGTGCGACCCGACCTCGTTTCAGAGATTATTTTAGTAGTAAATCAAGAGTTGTTGTGCCAAAAACATAGTTTATTTGGCAGCCTTTATATAATATATATAGATAAATGATGAGGAGCTTTCTTTACTATAGCAGCGATGTGACTAATTCGGAGAAACATTACTTTCATTATTCATATATTGTCACTCTCGTAATGCAACACTTTGTCAATTTGGTTCAAATTGAACGTCAAACTATTTTAACTTTCTAATGAAACCTGGTCGTTGCAGAGCAGATTCTTTCAAGTAATTAAAGCCGGTTGTTAAGATAACGTAGACGATATGTAAATGTAAGTAAAGTTTATTTGGTAGTCGATAGGTTACTGAATCTTCTGATACACGATATGTCAAAATCGGTAACTCAACGTTCGGATACTTCAGGAACATACGCGCTCGCACACGCACACTAACACCCACACACGCACTCAGACATGCACACACACAAACTCTCATTTAGATATATAGATTAACAAATTTGTCTCCTTCGCTTCTTGCAAGTTCACATATAACATCCCAATTCACATAAAATTCTTTTTCTCTGATTACATTGTGATCATGACACATAAATGCAATTGTAATGTACAAATTTGTAATTAATTTATTGAGTATTATTTGAAACGGCCGTAAGAAGTGATTACGACATACTTGTTAATAATAAATAGTTGTAAAATTCCTTTTCTCCCTTTTCTATTCTTTCTAACTATATATATATATATATATATATATATATATATATATATATATATATATATATATATAAATACATATATACTTTATATATATATATACTTTATATATATAGACATACATATTATATTATATACTCTCATATGCATATACATATATACATACATATATATATACTAAATATATACATATATCTATATTTATATATACACATAATATATATATATCTATATGTATATATATATAGACATACATACAAAATACATATATATATATTTGTATATATATATCTACATGTATATATATATACATACACTTACATATATACACACACATGCACATATATACGCATACACATATATATGCCTGGTGACGAAGTATATATACAAGTGTACATGTGTGTTTGTGTGTTCTCTTGTTTTGCAATGTTTTGAAGAATGTAAATGTTCTTAAATCTTCCGTGGTAAACATGAATGGCATTGCAGTAATATTACCTTGTTTGGAAACAAGTGAGGGTGTGGTGACAGAAGAGCATTTAACCATAGAAAATATGCCCCAATAAATTCCATGTGTCCCATGCAATCATAGAGAAGAGGATATTAAATGGTGCTGAAGATCATATAATATATATGTATATATTAAGTATATATATATGTATATATGTATATGCATATGAGAGTATATAAATATAATATGTATGTGAATATATATATATATATGAAGTATATATGTATTTATATATATATATATAGTTAGAAAGAATAAAAAAGGGAGAAAAGGAATTTTATAACTATTTATTATTAACAAATATGTCGTATTCACTTCTTACGGCCGTTTCAAATAATACTCAATAAATTAATTACAAATTTGTACATTACATTTGCATTTATGTGACGTGATCACAATTTATATATATATATATATATATATATATATATATATATAATATATATATATATATACACACTTATATATTTATATATATATATGTATACTTATATATTTATATATATATGCATACTTATATACTCTTTTACTCTTTTACTTGTTTCAGTCATTTGACTGCGGCCATGCTGGAGCACCGCCTTTAATCGAACAAATCGACCCCAGGACTTATTCTTTGTAAGCCCAGTACTTATTCTATCGGTCTCTTTTGCCGAACCGCTAAGTTTACAGGGACGTAAACACACCAGCATCGGTTGTCAAGCAATGCTAGGGGGACAAACACAGACACACAAATACACACACACACATATATATATATATATACACATATATACGACAGGCTTCTTTCAGTTTCCGTCTACCAAATCCACTCACAAGGCATTGGTCGGCCCGGGGCTATAGCAGAAGATGCCACGCAGTGGGACTGAACCCGGAACCATGTGGTTGGTTAGCAAGCTACTTACCACACAGCCACTCCTGCGCCTATAAATATATATTTATATATATATAAATATATATTCATATGTATATTTATATATATATAAAGCAGTAGTATACTGTCAATTTAACATGACAGTCCCATAAAGGGAATCACACTACCGCTGTTTAGCCCTTGGAAGCATCAACGCTGCCTGTCAGCCTTAACACATTTGTGTAGCTCACGGTTAAAATTACACCTTCGGTTAGGAACTTCAAATTCCCAAATGACAATGTAACCTTCATATAATTAAGGTATCTTTAATCTAATGGGGAGCCAACAGCGTATCCTCATTGGACTAATTATTATATCAGAAGTTCTACTGGGTATGAAACATAAATAGCAAGAATGTTTCTTGTTCCACACCCTCAAAGTGAGCGAGAAGGGGATAGAGAGGCCACAAGAGCAGAATAAACTTGGTATTCAACTAATGGTTATATTTTCTGCTTTGAATCTTCCAATTTCTTTTTAAAATGCTTTCAACAGAATATTTTATGATTAAAAAAAATATATTTTCCAATTCTTTTTTATATCCACACCCTTTCTTCTCTGTTTCTCAGTCCATATATATATATATATATATATATATATATATATATATATATACAAATCATATATATGCACACTCATATATATATATATATACACATACATATATATACAAAACACAAACACATATTTACATATTCATATACATACATATATACATAATATTCATATACATATATTTATATATATACATATATTTTATATATATATACATATACATATATATATATATATATATATATATTATATATATATACAAATCATATATATGCACACTCATATATATATATATATACACATACATATATATACAAAACACAAACACATATTTACATATTCATATACATACATATATACATAATATTCATATACATATATTTATATATATATACATATATTTTATATATATATACATATACATATATATATATATAATATATATATATATATATATATATATATATATATATATATATATATGTATATGTATATATATATATACATACATACACACACACACACACACGTAATGGCCAACAGTAAAGTTCATAAAAATATAACTGAAAGAAAATGTTAATTGCCTTATTTCACTGATTCAGAATCTGAGGAAATACTTTTTTTTATTCTCAGTTTATCTTTTAATACTAGACAAATAATGAATGTATTGGAATTCATAATCTTTCACCAATATGCGTGCGTCTGTGTGTGTGCATTTAAATTTTTGCCAAGTGACTTTCTTTGATTTGGCATGAGTGAAGATGAGAGAGAGAGAGAGAGAGAGAGTGATAGAGAGACAGATAGCCAAAAATGTGAATAATTTAGCAAAACTATAAAATATATGAAATATACAAATTTCCATTTAAGCCAACTCTTTATCCGTACCGAGAAATATTTCACACTGTTGGTACAAAAACAGCGACAGAGTCCATAAAATATTTTGAATGGTTAACTGTCCCATGAATATATTCATGTCAGGACTGCTTCCCATAATTTGATCACTCATCCATAAAAGTCATTGTTCACTTGTATGACATTATCAAATATAGCAGCTTCCAATGTCACATAACTTTGAATTGGTATATACTGAAAGAGTCCTTTTTTTCTGCGCAGAATAACATCCAGTTCTAAAATCTTCAATAGCAGCATTTCTGACATATAATTTTTTTAAAGTTTAACACTCATACTAGTTTCAAGTGTTGGCATAAGGTCAATAATTGTGGGTGGGATGAGGTAAGTAGATCACATTGACCTCAGTGTTCAAGTGGTACTTATTTTACCCACTTCCGTGGAATTTGAAAATCGAAATTAAGGACTGAAGAAATGCCCCTAAGCATTTTACCTGGCATGCTACCTTCTTTAGCCTTGTAATTGCTCTGTCAAATGTAATACTTATGTAGTTGGTTGTTCGGACAAGACTTGATGGCAGTTTATATACAGATATTACTCCAATTGTACATTGCTTCATGACAAACAGAGAGCATCAAGTTATTAGAACGCTGTATATACAATAGTTGAAGCCTTCATGATTAGACTGATCTGTACATAGCTGCAAAAATGTATGGTGTTGATTCTTCATCATCCCTGAATTGGTGATTATTTGTAAAAATAACTATTAGGAAAATTAAGCTGGTTCGAGTATGTAGCTGTGATAACAGCTTGAGAGGAGAGTTTATCTAAGAATGAAGTGAGGTAAGTCCGAAATCTCTTCGGAATATTGTGGACAAATTTGGTTTCTCATAAAGCCATCAGTACAGAAATTTTCTAGAATTATTACATATACACTTCCCTCTCATTGGTTGAAAATGAGGTCTGCACGCATGATATGCACTCAGATCACATGTGATTGTACATGAAAGTGAAAATAAAATCAACTGTTTACTTATTTTTTCGCATTGTTTTGAATTTATCATGCATCATCTTGTGGTGTTAAGATTCTTATAATATCATTGTTTACTTTTAAAAGAGCAGGTGTGAGAGGCTGAATCTGGCCAGTTTGAACATAAAATAGGTTGGATATCTCAGCTCAATACGGTTGGTTTCAATGCTAAAGGATTAAAAACAAATCGAAATAGAGGTTTCCTGGTGAACCCTTTTGATACCATCCCGGCTGAAACCGGCTCTGGATCTGAGTACAAATGTCTTGTTTTCATAAGTTTTGAATTAAAATCTTCCACCAAACCTTAGTCACAATTTACGTTCCAAACACTAGCTTAATGGTAACTAAGTTCTTTTACTAAATTCTTTGTTATATTTAAAATAAATTGAAAGAAACACAGAGCATCTCAAAATAAATACAGTAACGAAAGGGTTAAATTTCCTACAAAAATTGCAATGCTCTCAATTTCTAACCTTACTCTTGTCCTCTCTACCACCACAATTTCTGCCTGTTTCATTACTCTCTCTCTCTTTCTCTATCTTTGTTTATCGCTTCTACTACTCTATCTCTCTCTCCACCCCAGACTTTCTCTTTGTCTCTTTCACTTCTCTTTCCTCTCCCCCTCTCTCTCTACCTTCTGCCTCCACTTTCTGTTTCTCTTTACACTTTCTGTCTCTCTTTTCCTATTCTGTTTCTCTGCAGCTTCCACTCCTCTTTCCTACCTCTCCCTTTCAAACCTTTCTGTTTTTCTATCCCCTTCACTACTATGTCTCTCTCTCTCTCTCTGTATCTCTACCTCAGTCAGTTTCTATCTCTATCGCTACAGTCAATCCCTTCCAACCCCATTCTCTCTGTTTTCTCTATTTCTATTTCTACCAATAGTATGACATTTTTTGGGTTCTTAGGGCAATAAATACAATTAAAAAGAAAAAAAGAAAACAGTTATTATTATTATTATTATTATTATATTATTATTATTATTATTATTATTATTATTATTTGAGAAGTATAATGTACAACGACTAAAACACAAACCCGGAATAAATTTTCACAAAAAATGTCACGAAATAAATTTTCAGAAGTGAGGGAAGAGTAAATTATTTTTTTTGTATTTAGAATTGTAGGAATGTGATTCTTTTGCATTCCTATATTGAAATAGAGGAATGCCTTCCTCCCATCCCTAAGCAAAAATTTATGGGTGGAGTGCTTAATCTGAAACTCCGCTAATATGATTAAATGGCAAATAAATAATGAATACAATGAATTATCCTTTAGGCAATCACCAAATATCCTAGAAATAGCAGACAAAACACACTTTACCGTCTTTTAAAATAGACTATAGATTATGATTCAAATTTTGGCACAAAGACAGCTATTTCAAAGGATGGTGCTAGTCAATTACATTGACTCTAGTGCTAAACTAGTACTTATTTTATCGACCCTGAAAGTTGACCCCAGTGGCACTTGAACTCAGAGCATAAAGACGGACAACATGCCACTAAGCATCTTGCCTTGTGCAGCAACGATTCTGCTCACTAGCTGCATTGAATAGACTAAACATAATGAGTGCAGAAAGTAGATTTGACAAAAAAAAAAAAAAAAGAAAAGAAGCTATGAACGAATATATATATATATATGTATAAAAAATACAAACTGGGAAAAGAACACAAAGATTTAGAAGACGATACAAAAAACACGGACGGGACATTCGACGCCATCAATCTTCAGTCAAGAACCGGATCATCCTCGCAATTTCGGTTGATTAATCTTGAGCTTGCTCCAATCTGGCCAACCCCAAGGAAAAACTAAGCTAAGCGCATTAGATTCCTTGGAAGAAAGCTTCGAATATACACAAAACATGGACAGAAAAACGGACGATGTTACACGAATATGAATACAAAAATAATACGTAAAAACAATAATAATAATAATAATATAATAATACGTAAAAACAACAACAACAATAATAATAATAATAATCATAATAATAACAATAACAGGACATCACAAACAGGCGTCTTTCGACAGGATCAGTATTAATAAGTTTGTAAATAAGAACAAAACATATTTTAGCACAATCTACTAGAAATAGCTGCCAAATCTCGTTAAAAGCAAACCATATTGTCTTACGCCCTCCCCCACACACACTGGATACTGTAGTCTGGGGTAGACGAATCTATAGATTAGGAAATCACTTTCACTTCTGTCAATGATGATTGATTAAAGCAGAATTCGTGTTCTTAACTGTATATGATTTAAAATACAAGACCATATGGTGATAGTTTGAGTGTTGAAGTGAAGTCTACTTGCAAATAAACAACTTAAATAATCTAATAGATGGAGATGGCACTTAGTGTTAGTGAAATAAAGAAAAAAAAACTCTTACCTCCAGACAGTGAGGGATACCTATGTGGTCATTCAAGCACTTCAATTAACAGCTAAAACACATATTAACATGTTAATCAAGTCAGTTTGCATACACTCTAATGAAGGAAAAGGGTAAGGACGTAAAGTTTTCAACCTTTTGAAAATTTTACTTGTTTAAACGCAATTTATCTTTCACTTATTTTGACGGAATTTAATGACATAATGCATTGGAGAAATGAATAAAGAATAATATTTGCTTGATTATTAATATGGCCATTTATTAAGGAAGTTATAATATTAGTCGTTAAGATATATAAAAAATATATCGAGTGTACACAGCTTGTTCTATGGGATAGTAGTTAGGTACTTCTCTGTGACTGAGAGGAAGAGGGAGAAGAGAGAAAGAGAGATGGAGAAGGAAAAGGTAGATAAATAGTCATGTTCTCGCGCTCATGACAAAATGTACCTGAAGTGAGGAAAGCAGCCATGATCTTGATAAGCGTCGATTTACCATAAGGGAGTAATTTGGCTTGTGTATTTATATTTTTGCCAATAGAATTAGGTGAAGCCAAGACAATAAATTTATTTTCTCAAATCAGTTTTGATCCGTGCACGCCTCGAAAAAGATATAAGAGGTCAGTTCATTCTCAGAAATCTCTCAGTGCAACTGGTGAAGACAATAAGCCGAGGACTTGTTTTGACAGTGTAGATAAATGTGGATTCGCTTCCGAATGTCTGTTTAGTTATTCTGTAGCTGTTCGACACACACTTACAATGAGCTTCTTTCAGTTTTCGCCTATCAAATTCATTCGCAATCCTTTGGTCGGTCTGGGGCTATGGTAGAAGACACTTGCTCAAGATGTCACGTAGTGGAACTGAACCTGAAATCTTGTGGTTGGGAGTGCACAATGCAGTTAGTTCCGTTCTTTATTGAAAACTACTACATTTTCCCCCACCTCTTTTCTCCCTCTTTAAATATGAAGAAAGATTATTATAGGAGGTTGTCACTCTCTGGAAAATGGGATTGTCAAAGCCAATTGCCTCCACCAAACACCAACACAAATATCCAACAAAGCAGTAGAGTTAAAGCAAAGTTGTATGAATTCCTGTCACATTGTATTTCAGATGTTCTGGAAGCTTTGCTCAAGGTTATAAAGTGATAGGGAACTGAACCCCAAAACGTTATCACCTCGGGCACTACAGAGAATTCCGGCGCTCATTTGAATGAAAAGTATTCCTCTTCTTTTACTTATTTTCCATAGCATGCCTTATATATCAACATTGGATTGTAAAGAAGGCAAATATACATATTTATATACATGCAATTAACTTTTCATATAATTATTTGCTTTGTTCAGTTTATGGAAGCCATGTACAAATACGTAACAATAGTAAGCGAAGCATCTTACGTCGTGACAACTTTTAAATATCACATACATAACACGTTTATCAATACTAATAATTAATTGTAGATATGTAAATACAACTGTTTAATATAATAAATATATGCAAATGCAAATAATCAACTGTTGGATCATTAATGTTTGTGAACACAGCATTTTTACCTCTGTTTCTCTCTTCTACCTAATTAACGTTACCAACCGGACAAATGTAAAAAAAACTTGTTTTACAACCTATGCTAAATGTAATTAACAGAAGGTTCCAGTTTTGTATTCGTTCACCTCAGATTTTAACAAATCAAATTACAAAATATTATTAATAAATGATCTAAATTTGTGATGATTTTCGTTATGAAAATTCAAAATGTTGCCTAGTATTTTCTTTTTAACTGTGGGTTCGTCCGAATTAACATTTTTATTGTAGGGTTTATATCGAAGAGTATTTATGCACATGATATTTTACACAAGAGAGTTTTGCCTTATGGGCGTTTTGTACCAGGGAATAATGTTGTGTCCGAAATTAAAAGACAAAAAAACTTCATGAGAATAACAAATTCATCCTCTAGAGATATGACAATTACTATGTAGTGCCTCTCATCCTGTTTTCTGGCAGCGTATCTCATTAATGTACGCCGTAACCTTAGATCGTCACATGTAGATTCGCAGAAATATGGCAATGTGAGCAACATCTAAGATGTACAAGAATGAGGGTATGATAAATTTGTGGTTGCATATTTTGGAAACGAAGGAGTGAATCCACAAAATGTACTGTCGAAACCGGAGATTAGCCTTCATCACTTTCTATCTCTGTCATAAAATTAGCAATTTCTATAAGTAAATAATTATCTCACCCTATAACAATATTTGTATTAGTACTAAACGACAATCCTTATAACCTGTTTAACGCAGAAATAATCTTAGAAAACCATAAGACTGCGGTATTTGTCCTGAGAAAGCATCTCGTTCAGACGTTAAGAAAGCCATAAAACTGAAGTATTTGTTCTGTGAACACACATCGTCGAGATGCAGCACTACACGTCTATAAGAGTTGTTAGCGCAGTTTTATGATATTCTTAAAGTATGTCCATGATAAGTGGGATATAAAGATTCCTATTCGATATTTGCATAAATAAAAACAGTAAATACACAAAGTAAATCAAAATTAATCAGTCTTACTTTAAGAATTAATATCATTATGAATTAATCCCAGTCAATGCATAATACTTCAAGCTGTCTGTGTGTACGAAACATCGTGAAATTCGTATGAACAGACGTCTATACAGTCAATTGCAGTTAGCCTCATTCGTCGTAGATCGTAATTTTCATGTAACTAAATAATTTTGCTACCGCAAGAATCCCTATGTGTATTAGAATTCAGCCATTAATTAGAGTAGAATAATTTTCCCTGACGCAAAATGCATTGCTAGACTTGATTCTTGTTAGAAGTTTGTCAAAAAAGGTTGCTTTAATGAATCAATTTCATTCTTACTGGTTTATTAAGACTGAACTTCGGATAGGCTAAAGTGTATGCTATGTGGACGTTAGATGCGAAGTTTCAATTATATTTGTAACTGGTCACATTGACAGTGCGTGGTGTGGTATTGTCAGGCTGTAGGATTGCACGTCTTCGATTGACCAATGCCTGGTTGCAGGCTTTCAAGGCATCATAAACTCATTACAGTCGTCGAGCATACATTTTAGCGTTGACAGCGTGACCAAACACGCAAGCTCAAAGTACAACACACATCAAAGTTCCACCTAACACGCAACATGATCTTCTGTTGAAACTGCTCTAGTTTGACAACAAATTCTGATTCTTCTTATTAGGATTACGAAAATAGATCCAATTTTCATCCCACGTTACAATTTAACGCCCAAAATAGGCATCTCAGGGATTCACCAGCAGTTGTTTGCAAACCTCCACACGCTGTTGAGTCTGGTCATTGGTAAGTTTCTGAGGAGTTTCTCGACAGCATCTGACCTCAACGCAAAGCGTACGGATGTCGACTGATAGCGCGTTGGGAAGGACCAAGTTGTGCGGGCAAAAAACAAGTGCTGTTGTTCAGCTATTTCAAGCAACATCTCCTCTTCCATAACAGATCATGGTTTGTTTTCGGAGCTGATGTCACCTTACATGATGCTTCTGAACCAGTGTTTTGTCACACGTTCGTTGATTTCCTGGGCATTCTACATCATTATTTTTTTTACCGCTGCCCGTGCACCCACAGGGAGCGTAAAATGACTTAATAGAAATTTCTTTTACCACTCATATTCAAAGCATCAATTAATGTTTGTATGTTGTATATGAAAATAAGAATAAACAATCCAGCAACGAATGGACAAGTTGTATCAAATTATTGATACACCATTAATATACAAATTGCCAAATGCCATGTGAAAATCCTAAAAGAAATTTTGACCCAATCTGATACAATACATCTGTCTCATAAAGATTCACTGTTTTGCCAGAGTGACTATTTCAGCCTTTTTAAGACAGTTTTCAAAATATTTGTGTAAGAATGGAATCTTGCTTTTTTAAACATTTCGATTAGATCACCCTAGAATCAACCTCGGGAGGAGGGGTAGATTTAACTCCTAAACCCATAAATTTCGTGTTCAGGAACAAATTGCAAAATTGTGGTAAAAAAAAAAAAATACAATTTCTAGTTCGTTTTCATTATGACTTTTTTCTCTCTCCCTGTTAGTTGTTTTAGCATGTTATTTAGTGAATGTGAGACTAAGTACTGGAATATACTCGGAAAAAATTCCCACATAAGCGCAGGAGTAGCTGTGTGGTAAGAATTTGCTTTCCAACCGCAGGGCTCCGGTCTCAGTCCCACTGTGTGATGTCTTGGACCAGTGTCTTCTACTGTAGCCTCGGGCCGACCAAAGCTTTGTGAGTAGATTCCGTAGACTGAAGCTGAAAGAAGCCCGTCGTATATGTATGCATATATATCAATGTATATGTATGTCTGTATTTGTCCTCCCATTATTATTAGACAACTGGTGTTGGTGTGTTTACACCCCGGTATCTTATCGATACGGCACATGACCACTATATGAATGCGGACTGGATATGCACCAAATTTCTCCTTGTTCTTCTGAAGAATTTCGAAGCTTTTCTTATATAACACACCGCTAGCAGTCGTGCAGGACACACATTGAAACCGAAACAACAAGGGTTAAACTGAAAGTATTTAATTGATTGCTTCATGACTAAGAATGATGACTTAACAACACAATCTAATCACCTCTGAGGTTTTATAAATTCTAAGACATTATTGAAAGCCCAGAGTATTAAACAAACTTGCCCATATTCAAACAAGTTTTACCTAGGAATACAAACATGGTTTTATGCATGAACTTCCTTAAAGATAGCTCAAAAGTGAGTTCATTTTAGTTACTTACGCATAAAAGCTCATCTAAATATAATACAGGAAATTGTTTTTGAGTAAAAAAAATCAAAACGTTGTATCCTTAGTATGCATGTATATACATCTCGATTTTGACGTTGTATTTCACTGACTATAATGGATATGAATTATCACATCTTATCACCATCATCTTTCCTCTCACTGTTTCTGTCTGTTTCTTTTTCCTTTCTTTCATTCTGTTTCTTTCTTTCTTTCTTTCTCTGTTAGTTGCTCTCTTTCTTTCCCCAATCACTTACCGTCTGCCTTTCTACCACCTTTCCTTTCTATATCGCGTTTCCATTGATATAGAATCTAACACACACACATTCTCTAACAAATATATATGTATATATATATATATGTATATATATATATATATATTATATATATATATATATATAATATATATATATAATATATATATATATATATATATCTTCTCATTTCCATCTACTCAATGAGAATCAGAGAGAGTATTTTCAAGTTTTGCTTACGCTTCATATGTTATTCAACAGTCATATAAATATTTATTTATCTGAATATTTCGAATATTAATTTTTCGTAAGTTTTGCTTTCATCAACTGTTTATACCGTTATTAGCGGTCAAATAAAACTGTTCTTTTGAAAAACTGCCTTCGAGGAAATCGGAGTAACGCGAAATGTTAACCTTAGTACTACTGTTATTTGTGAGACTATATATATATATATATTTACACATGTTTATGCATGTATAATTATGTTTACACGCACATACACACACATATATATATGTCTGTATATGTGTGCGTGCACACGGAAAATGCATGTGTATATGTATCTTAATTTGTTTCACGAATAAAAATGAGAGTAAGCAGTGCTTTTCTCGATGAGTGCTTGCGTGTATATATATATATATATTATATATATATATATATATATATATATATATATATATATATGCTTGCGTGTGTGTGTGTGTGTGTGTTTTAATGGAACAGATAAACTTTTCAATTTCTTGAGGAATAACGTTTCATGCTAAATAGAGAATTGTTCACATGGATATCATTCGATGACGTCCGTCTGGAGAACGTTCTACTTAGCACAATTTATGCTGCACTTTAATAAATACATATGTATGCTAGTCTTTACATCAAAGTGTGTATTTACGTGTATTTGTGCAAGTATAAATATAAATTATGTCTCCAAAGTATCTGTAAAATATCAATATACTACTTACGTTCATAGCTGAGCTAAAGAAAGAGAAATTATGTTGCCCAGCCAAACTATCAGGTCTTCATGTTATGTGATGACATTTAGCTTGATCGTAAATGCTAGTTACAAACGTTATAGTGTGTAGCACTTGATGTCTGGACAATACACAGGTCACACAGATACAAAATAATGTACATACACATATATGCCCAAACACACATAAGCTCACAGATATTTGCGTAAAAAAAACAAACATAAATTCGTACACAGAATTTCATACATTCGCATAAGAACACTGAGACATATGTAAGATTATACAAAGAAGTTAATACACACACACACACACACACACACACACAATCCCACTGTTATATAGATATACATATAAGCTCGAACACGACACTCATAATCACACATTTAAAGACATGAGCAGATAGTTCAATTCCCAAGATGAATGCAACATCAATCGCTATCTTACATACATGAAAACTTAAAAGCCTCTATTTCTTTGAATTCTGAGAGTATTTATCGCTTAATGTTATTTTTTAAGATCTAAATGCACAAGTGTTAGTATGTATATATGTATAGTTGTGAGTATATATATATTATATATATATATATATATTATATATATATATATATATATATTATATATATATATATATGTGTGTGTGTGTGTGTGTGTGTGTATATATTTGTATATATTATATATATATATATTATATATATATATATATACAAATATGTATTTGTATGTATATATATATACATATATATATTTGTATGTATAATATACATATATATATTTGTATGTATATATATACATATATATATTTGGATGTATATATATACATATATATATTTGTATGTATATATATATACATATATATATTTGTATGATATAATATATTATATATATATATACATATATATATTGTATGTATAAATATATATTTGTATGTATATATTTATATATATATATATATATGCATGTATATACACATACACACATAGTTATATATATGTGCGTGTGTGTGTATACATACACGCGAGTCTGTATGTGTGTGTGTTGCTGTTTAATGCTGAAAGTATAATGTGTAAAATATACGTACAATAACTATCACAAAATAAATTAAATTAAAAGTAAAATATATTTAACAGGGTCGTGATCGATAAAGATTCACAAACATATATACATTCATACACTCGCACACACACACACACACACACACAAATATGTATGCTCTCATATAGACACGGACATAAACACAGAGAGAGAGAGAGGGAGAGAGAGAGAACGTAAGGTAAGAGTATAGGCAATAGATCTATAGTATATATATATTTATATATATGCACAATTTCCATTTATATAGTGTGTGCGTGCGTGTTTGCACATAGCATAAATACAATCACACGCACACACAAATATAAGGTGGTATTGTTAAATAAAGGAATGCTGTATTCACACATAAAATGTACTTTTCTCAGAATTCTTATATTTTTAATCAAGTAATTTTCTCCAAAATATCCCTTAATATCACTCCTAATCTACCTCCAAATATCACTTAAGAAAGCCTAACTCAACCGCAACATTATTACACATTCCACCCCAAATCTACCTTAATATCTGATTCGATCTTCCACAACACTGTTGAAAGTTAGCATTCAATCCATCCCATTACTAAAATATATTTTTTGCAAATATCATTTTTGGAACCAAGTAATCGTTTGACTGTGGTAGTCAGAAACCACGAGAAAAGTATTTCAAACAGAAAAAAAAGTAGAGAGAGAAAGCAAGAGATGAATGAAGAATGTGAGTGGCAGAGTATGTAAGAGCTAAGGGCAAAACAGAATTTAACAAAGTGGGTAAGCGTTTCTTTACGTGCGTGGGTCGTGTGTGTGCGTGTAATATACATATGGGTATTAACACTCTGTATGCATGACTTATGTCTGTATTGAAACGTATGTTTGTGTCCATATATATGTATGCATATACACGCAAGTAAAATACATAGAACAGCAAAAAATGTCTAGAAATATGAAAGTTAGTAAATAATGTACGACATTTGCTTTCCAACCATATAGTTCCGGGTTCACTCCTACTGCTTTGCATCTTGGCCACGTGCCTTTCAGTATAGTCTCCGGCGGACCAAGCCTTGTGAGTGGATTTGTTAGGTGGAAACTGGAAGAATGCCGTGACATCAATATATATAAAGGTGTCTAGATCTCTCCTCCATTACCGCTTGACAACCGGTGTTAGAGTGTTTATGTCCCTGTAACGTAGCTTTTCAGCAAAAGAGGACTAAAATCCTTCAAGGCAGTTCCTCAGAATAGCCAGGCTCTAAAGAGTAACAAGTAAAAAAGTTAAAAATGAAAAAAAAACTATTGAAAATAAATCCGCCAAATGAAAGGAAGTAGAACTAACATTATGGATGATAATCTTTACCAAAGAGAAGAGAAGTGAAATATGAACGAGTTTTCGACATTTCAAACTTTATGTATATATATACACACTTTGTGTGTGTGTGTGTGTGTGTTTCAACAGTTCGACCTGTTGGATGCATTCCACATTGAAGTTGGCTACACAGCAGAATCTAAATATGAATGATCCAAAATAGATCTGATCTAGAAAAACGCCTTCACTAAAGATGATCTGATAAAAATTATAACTCGTAAAATCATCGAAAAACAATGTTAAAGTATATTGGCTTCTAAATTAGGAAAGAGTGTATATATTTAAGGAGATGGATGAAGCTGAATGTCTCTACTCCAATGTTTCATTGGTATCATATTTTTATCTGCTATGGAAGGATAAAAACAATATTTGCTACAGCGGACTTTGAACTAAAATTACTTTAAAATTTAGTTAGTTATCAATATATCTGCCATCGTTCCACCATTCTGCCTATTCATCAGAACACGTTTTATTCAAGAATATGAATTTGTATCTTTGGTACTAAACAAAATAATTAAAGGAGAGGGTATAGTCGATTATATCGACTCCAGCTTTAAACTAGCAGTTGACTTTATCAAATCCGCTACGATTGGAACGAACTCGACCACAGTATTATTTGAATTTTATCCGACGTTTCCTCAATTCTGTTAATTTAGCACTCCAGTTAGAAACTTCTATATAGTCGTCTTATCGAATAGTAATATCTGGCAAATCTCTCTCAAATCTTACAAAAGACACGTTGAGTGATGTGATCTTGGGTTACTAGCATATAATAAAAAAAAATTAAGAAAGTTATGGCCAGAATAATTTTCATCATAAGTTTGCTTGCTTATTATAGGTAGGTCTAAACAAAAACGACGACAACAATATCGATTTCTAACACAAATCTTAACCTTACCTATCAGGTTAGATCAAAAATACCACCTCCAAGTAATGGGAATTAATTCCGATGAACCTTGCCCATTGAGTGAAAGTGGTTCACCACATTTTTTTTACTACCATCCAACTTGAACGGCAATTCCCTTGTCTTTTGACGTGGATTTTCGTGAAGAAGTTGATTCAATCGCTCGTCATTGAACTCAGTTGGTGGATCTGTGTGTAATTCGTCCTTCATGTAAAAATACCCATTTTTGAAGCGCGAAAACCAACGGCGGTCGGTACTTTGAGATATTGCTCCTTCTCCATACACAGCACAAATATCAAGAGCAGCTTCGGCGGACTTAACACTTCCCAGTAAGGAATTAGTACTTAATTTATCGACCCCAAAGGATGAAAAGACAAAGTCCACCTCGGTGGAATTTAAACTCAGAATGTAAAGACAGGCGAAATACTGCTAAGCATTTCGCACAGCGTGCTAACGATTCTGCCAGCTCGCCGTCATAGACATTTACCTGAATATTGATATAGTTTCATCCTTATAAAGGTTGCATCAGCAGAATCGTTACAGTCCGGAAATAATGCTTTGTGGTACTTCGTTTTGACATGCGCCATCTGAGTTCAAGTTTTGCTGATAAATTGAGAAAATAAAGTACAAGTCTAATACTGATATCTATTTAATCGCTAACCTCACCTCATAATTTTATTTCCTTCCTACTATTTTCGAAATCACATTTCCGTCAACATATTTAACAGTATTTACTGTCTTAAATTCTAACTATATTGTTCTACGATCTTTTCCTATTTTTACTCATTAACAGCTACAACATACCTCCAACTTTTAGACAATGGTTAGTTCCTCCGACAATTCTTCAACCGTGGCTGTGTGGTATGAAGCTTGCTTCCCAACTACATGTTTTCGGGTTCGGTCCAACTGTGTGGAACCTTGGGCAAAGGTCTTCTATTATAGCATCGGCTGACCAAAGCCTTGTGAATGAATTTAGTAGACGGAAACTAAAAGAAGCCTGTCGTATATATATATATATATATATATATATATATATATGCACACACGTACACACACATATATATATGTATGTATTTATGTGTGTGTTTGTACCCCACCACCACTTGACAACCGAGGTTGTTGTGTTTAAGTTCCGTAACTTAGCGGGTCGGCAAAAGAGACCAATAGAATAAGTACTAAGCTTTTAAAAATATGAAATATATCTTGGGGTCGGTTTTTTCGACTAAAACCCTTTAAGGAATGGCCGCTGTCAAATGACTGAAATAAGTAAAAGATAAAAACATGTATATATAAAATATGAGTGTAAAGGGAAAAAATCATCCAGACAGGTACCGTGGTATCTCACAGGTATATTCCAGGTTAGGTTAACCGCACCAAGCAGCACCAAACATCACTGATCGCTAGGTGTTTGAAATCTCGCTACAGTTTTTCCAATTGGTAGCTCCGGATTCGCTTCCCTGGATTATATTATCAGAAATGTAGATTTCAGAGAATATAAAGAATACGGAGATAGGTACATTATAAAAGGACGAAGGTGCACAGAAAATTATGCTGCGTTGCGTGTGCTACCCTACATACTCTTTGTAGCAGAAACACGTATCAGTCATTGTAACCAAATGTTGTATGACTGACCGTAAAATTAAAGAAAAGATTTTCCGATGACCCACCTGTCTCCGTATTCTTTATAATTGTTTGATATATTTTATTCTCAAACGCAGGGTAATGCCAATAATATAGCATAAACAAGATAAACTATCCATACTTTGCAGAAAAATCTGTCGGCGGCCAGCCATGAGACTGGAAGTCACATCCCGGTTACCATTAAGCTAAACTGCTCAAACGACAAATAGTTCTGCGAATTTAGGATATAGAAATCTAACTTTATAAGACGCTATCATACTTAAAATTCAACTTACGTTGAAAGTCAACAAATTTTGATTTAGAAGCGTTGAGATCTATTGAAAGATATAAATAAGGAAATAATTTTTATTCTCAAACGCAGGAGGATTCTAATAATATAGCACGAACAGGATAAACTATTCATATTTAACGTACGATAGCGTGAGGATGTGAGTTGGAGCCTCAGGCTGGCCGCCGACAGATTTTCTGCTAAATTGTTTGTTGACTTTCAGTGTAAGTTGAATTTAACGTATGATAGAGTCTTTTATAGCTTGATTTGTATATCCTAAATTTGCAGAAGAATTTGTCGTTGGGGCATTTTAGCTTAGTGGTAAAGCACTTGACGCTTAATCACAGAAAAGTAAGTTTTAGTCTAATGGCTAGCCGCCGACAGTCTTTTTGCAAAACATGGATAGTTTATCCTGTTCATGCTATATTACTTGTGTTATTCTGCGTTTGAAAATAAAATTATTTCCTTATTTGTATCTTTCAATACATCTCAACGCTCCTAAAGCAAACTTAGTTTGTTGACTGTCAATGTAAGTTGAATTTAACGTACGATAACGTCATATATATATATATATATATATATATATATATATATATATATATAATATATATATATATATATATATATATATATATATATATATATATATATATTGTTGCTCTTATTAATTGCCAGATCTCCAATCTGTTAGTATTTTCGAACACTTCTTGGACATTTTCACTGACCTTTTCCAGCAACCATTAATTTTTGTACATTATTTGTCCTTATGTTTTGCTAAAAAGTATCAATGTTTTTGTTTACACAGTTCTTTTACAAGCCTCTACTCACTTTCAGTTTGGTCCAACGTTTACTGATTTGAAATTCTGTCCAGCTAATTCTCTGATTCTGCTATTATACCAAGTTTGAAAAGTTTATTTTTATCAGTCTTTAAAGACAGCAGCATTCAGATCCATCTGTTGCTATTGGAAAAAGCAAAGTCTGCAATAATTCAAGTTCGGTCTTTTTAAAATGATGGCGGCAGATTTTGCTGTTGAAATTCTTTTTAGCTTTTTACTATTCAAAAGACATATCGTCTACAAAGGCTCACTAAAACACAGTAACTCACACGTACAGACACACTCACACACATATGATATAATATAAGATAATATATTATAATATAACATAATGCATCAATGATGGGTTAAGGTTCACTACAGCTATTTCACAGTTGTTTTTTTATTGATGAACAAAACTATTACATCATGTAAAAAAATGTTTTTCTTGACGTGAATTAAGAACTTCGAACCATATTATTGTTTATACTTCACCACACGCGGAACGTTCTCTGGGTTGGATTTGGAACCTATAGTTGACTGTGGAATACGTGCCATGAGTGTTCTCATGTGTGGTTTCGCATACACGTTATGTATTTTTGACAACGCTCGTGATCGTATGCATAACTGGAAGGATAAATCCGTCTCCAATCTGTTAATATTTTTCGAACACTTCTTGGACATTCCACAGTCGACTACAGGTTCCAAATCCAACCCAGGGAGCGTTCCGTGTATGGTAGTTGCTTTAGTAAATATGTGTGTGCCTGTATCAATCGTTAGTGCACAAGTGCGCTATCAACGATCCTTTGAGTATATGGCATTCCTGAACTAGTTCTTGCCATTGCAAAGACCTCCGAGAAGACCAGAACTCGTGTGTTGTCATCTGACGGAGAAATGGAATTCTTTCCGAATAGTTGTTCCATATATGTAGGAATTTCTCAACCCTCGTCAAGAGTTCCCCCTTTTTCAAGAATTGCAAAACAATGAAGGGAATCTTTTTAAAGAGAAATGTTTTAAAAATCTATGTCTTTTAAATGTTTTTCTCTCATCGTACGTTTGGAACAATAAAACAACCACGAAAATTATATATTTTTTTTCGTAATTTTCTTTGATTTTATCGGATTCTACATCCTGAAGCAGTTGTAACTCGCGTAAAAAAAAATAACAATCTTATTCCCTCTTCCCATCTTCATTGTACTTTTAATAATGAAGGAAAAGTCAAACACTGCAAGTGAATGCGTGAGAAGAAATTTTGAATTTTGAAAAGTGTATCTAAAATGTGACATTTTCAGTTGTTTATTTACGCTTTCTCTGCTAACTCACCATATACTATTACATGCGATAAATGAGTTTTGAGAAATTTTACTTGCTACTTTTTCAAGATTTTAATCCTTGTGTATGAGAGGTCCCACCGAATTTGAAGTACACCGGGTTCCCCATGGTTTAAATCAAGTCCTGGATAGAGTCACGTTTTTCTGTATAGAAATATGCAAATACTTCAGTCAGAATATCGAAGAATAGAAATTCGATTCATGAGATGAAGGCTGATGGTCTCAATCCATTATACAATATTATAGGGCATATACGAAGGGGTGCCGAAATGTCCCTGGCTCTTGGTAAAAGAAAATACAGGAAGATGAGTTAATTATGATTTTGTTTGACATATTCCCTCCTCAGATTCACACACTTAACGCAAGGGTCCTACAGTTTTTCTAAGCCGTGTAAAGAGCTCGAAAGTTTGGGCCTCCAGCCAGGCCTTTCATCAGACTATTAGAGCCAGGAACTTTTCAGCACCTCTTCATACTCATTGTTAGACTAGCTTCACATTTAAGTTGTGGAGGCGTATGTGGTAGCGCTGCTATAGTGATTCTTATCCTAATAAAAGAAGACATAGGAATGTGTATATTTATGATGAGAAATATTCTCATATTGTTCATGTTAAAATGTAAAGAATGATGTGCGAGAGATTTAAATGGTAAAGTTGACTGATAAGGAATCAAGGAAATCTAAATTTCTTGAAATTTTCAACAACGTCGTTCTTCTCTTATGTCAGGCGCGAACGAATAGCAAAGTCTTTTTCCTTTAAATTTAATTGAAATCTTAGGCATTAAGAACTCTATTGGCTTCGTTTATTTCGTTACCTCAAATATATGTCATGTGATATCTTACCGAGGCGCGTCTGCCAATTTCGCTAGCAGGTAAATTGCCCAAGAATAAGATATTTGTCAAGCTGGGTTATTTGAATAGCTAAGACACCAAACAGTCGGTACTTTCACTTAATTTGGCACAAGTTCAATTCTCAGTCGAACTCTAGCGCTACAGGGTATGTCGGCAGTGAAAATGGTGTCACTGTGAATATATAAATAGACATCGCTTGCATTTGAAGTGTATGAATATATTTCTTTTATTTAAAAGCTTTAGTTGGCAATTTTCAGACGTTAAATTCTTACTTATGAATATATTATATATATATATATATATATATATATATATATATATATATATACTAGCAGTATCGCCCGGCGTTGCTCGGATTTGTAGGGAAATAACTATATAGCATTTTTAGAGAGTTATAGCCAAAAAATGCATTAAAATAAAAATGAAAAAAATGATGGTAATTTTTTTTTAAATCGTTGACTCATCGTAGACATTTTTAGAGAGTTACTTCCCTTATATAATAGCGAAAAAATGCATCAAAATGGAAAAAAATGATGGTAAATTATTTTTAAAATCGTAGACTCATCGTAGACGCGCGCTAATACCCAGAAGGGCTCAATATGAATCACGACTATAAGATACCCGCTTTTGGTTACACTGCACCGCAAAATGGGGAGTAAGGAATCTAAATCGTAGGAGACAGACATCACACAACCTCTCTTTTAATATAAAGATTAAGCCAAATGAATGTTCATACTGCTTATAGTTTTATTGTTACTCACTATATAGGCTTGATGAACCCTCTTCATGTTCATACTTTCTATATTGGCTGCGACTTTTTGTATTTTTTACGTATCAGTTTGTATTTTCTCTGGATATATGCCCGTATTTACTTGTAGCGTATAAGCAGTATCGCCCGGCGTTGCTCAGGTTGTAAGGGAAATAACTATAAAGCATTTTTAGAGAGTTATAGCCAAAAATAGCAAAAAATTGGAAAAAAATGATGGTAAATTTTTTTTGAGAGTAAAAAAAGTTTGAGTTGCGTCCCCTAGACAGTCTGTGGTTTATTTTTTTTGATTCTCGACCCCATGTCGAATTTATCGATTTTTTTCAGAACTGGGGGAACTTTTCAAAATTTTCGCTGCGTTAGTTTTGAATTATGACATTGGGCTATGTGTGTGTCAAGTTTCATCAGAATCGGTTGAAAGCCGTGGTCAGAGTGAGGGTACGAGAAAACAGACACACAGAAACACGCACAGACAAACTGCCGTTTATATAGAGATATATATATATATATATATATATATATATATATATATAAATATATATATATATACATCTATCAAGTTGTAATATTTTTCTGTTGCCAAGGTTAGGTTTCGTAATATATTCCTGTTCTTATCCAATACATGAAATTGCGTCTTTCGGTATGCAATAAAAGAGTCTTGTGATTGGCTAACCTTAACAAACATTTCGATCTTCAAAGGTTAGAATCTTTTCTTTCTAATTTCTGCAAAATATTAATTTGATTTTACTAATTAATACATGAAACTTCATCAGTTTAGAATCTTTTAGTAAAATCGGAGCCAAAATGTAAAGAAGATCCATTTTGAATCTTCTGATAAAGAAGATTCAAAATGGATCTTCCCTACCTTTTGGTTCCGATTTGAAAATTTAAAATGATTTTGTATCATATCAACATGTTAAGGATAAAAATTTAACTACATGTGTAATCAAAATATATATTGATACATGTAAAATACAAGGGAAATATATTTATTTTCACACATACAAAATAATAAACCTTTCTTTTATACGCACAGGGCCTAAAATTTTGGGGTCGGTGGTTAGTTAATAACAATGAATTGCTTAGCGGCATTTCTACCGGTTTTACAATTTGACTTCAAATTCTGCCGCTATTGACTTTGCCTTTCGTCCTCTAGAAAAGGGGTTCTCAGCCTTTTTTTTTTTTTTTACCTATGGACCCCTTTGATAACTATTTTATTCTGGTGGATGCCCAATCCATTCGATGTTTAAAAACTAGTTTTATAGAAACTTCTTTCAAGATTCCTTCATTGTTTTTCACGCATGAACTTGTGTAGGTTGATCTCTGTAAAACTTCAGGGAAAGCAATGTAGCTGTTTCTTGCAATTCTTGCGAATACATGCATCGAAAATAAAATTTTGCCAGTGGCACTTAAAATGCTTTTTCCAATTTACTATTTCATTGTGTGGAACCCCTAAATTCTTATACGAACCCTCGGGGCCATATGGACCCCGGTTGTGAATCACTACTTTGGAGTGACAATAAAATAAGTACCAGTCAAGCTCTGAAATCATTGTCATTAACTAACCACCAACCCCAAAATTTTAGGCGTCGAGCCATACTATTGGCGCAAGGCCTGTAATTTTGGGGGAGGGGAAAAGTCGATTACTTCGATCCTAGTGCTCAATTGGTATTTATTTTATCGACCTCGAAAGGATGAAAGGCAAGTCGACCTCGGAGAAATTTCAACTGAGAAGGTATCGACAGACGAAATGCCGCTAAGCATTATGTTCGGCTTCCTAACAATTCTGACTGCTCTCCGGCTTTATAATAATAATAATAATAATAATAATAATAATAATAATAATAATGATGATAATTATAATGATAATAATGAAGATAATAATAATAATAATAATAATAATAGTGATCCTTTCTGCTATAAGCACATGAAATTTTGGGGTGAAGGAGAGGTTAAGTCGGTTATATCAGCCCCAGTGTCTCACTGGCACTTATTTAGCGACCCCGAAAGGATGAAAAAGCAGAGTCGACCTCGGCGGAATTTGAACTCAGAACGTAGCGACGGGGGAAATACCTATTTCTTTACTACCCACAAAGGGTTAAACACAGAGAGGACAAACAAGGACAGACAAACAGATTAAGTCGAGTATATCGACCCCAGTGCGTAACTGGTACTTAATTTATCGACCCCGAAAGATGAAAGGCAAAGTCAACCTCGGCAGAATTTGGACTCAGAACGTAGTGGCAAACGAAATATCTATTTCTTTACTATCCACAAGGGGCAAAACACAGAGAGAACAACCAAGGACTGACAAACGGATTACGGCGATTATATCGACCCCAGTGCGTAACTAGTACTTATTTAATCGACCCCGAAAGGATGAAAGGCAAAGTCGACTTCGGCGGAATTTGATCTCAGAACGTAGCGGCAGACGAAATACTGCTAAGCATTTAGCCCGGCGAGCAAACGTTTCTGCCAAGCTCGCCGCCATAATAATAATAATAATAATAATAATAATGATAATAATAATAATGATAATAATAATACTAACAATAATAACAATAATAATGATGATGATGATGATAATAACCTTTTCTTTATTTCACCCAAGGGCCGGACAGAAAACAAAAAAGAGACAAGTGTATAAAAAAATGTAATAAAAGTTCAACAATTAAATTACTCAAAAGTGATGACATTATCCAAAAGTGGTGACAACCGAGGAATCTCACACATTCTGGTTACCCCGACCCAATTTCTGAGTGAAAAAGGCCGCACTGTTCGCCACCTCGTTCCAATTCTTGTCCAGTACTAGATCTGAACCAAAGCACCATGCGAGCATTTAACCGGTCAGTCCCACTTGCACCCTACGATGCTGTTAGATGGCATGCACCTGCCTCTCTAGAAGCTAACATGTTGGCCCAATGACTTTTCCAGGCATACTTGTATTCTCTTAGAGCGGTGCTGATCAATTCAATGTTCTTGGTGTTCGACACTAGTACAGTGATATTGTCCGCATATGACTACACCGATCTACTATTTTCTAATTCGCGCAGGACATTCTTCAGCATACCTGTATTTTTCAGTAACAGGCTTAGAGTCAATATATACAGAATGGACAAAATTGAATGATCGAGTACATGATACCAAAGGGTTCCAAGAGATGGCTATATATCCGGACCACCGGGAAGATGTCACTGTTCATTGCAACACTACAACGCTGAAAATGTGGCTTAAACTGTCAGATTTTAGTTCAATCGCTAAGTTCGCATAGTCAGCTCTATTGAAAAATATTCCATTGACCCAATTTGGTCAGAGCTCCATTCCAGGTTCGGTTCCTTATTCATTTTGTACATGATGTGTCCTATAAGATGGTCAGGTGGGGCATAGATGGGACTGTTTTGAGTAGTACATGTCTGCGCCTCACCGATCAGGCAAAAGACAAGCGCCAAAGGCCTCACTAGTATCTTGAAATCTACGTTTAGTAGAGTAATGGGCCGAAAAATTTCAACGTGATTCTTTGATCCTGTCTTTTCTGTCTGCTAGCACTGCTGGGTTCACAGGTTTGAGAATTATGCCATTCTGATGCCAGTTGTTATAAACAACTTCCAAGAGGTCTCAGAACATTCTAGAAACTCTGTTGGGCGTTATGAAACAGATGAGATTTTTAGTTAACTTATTATCGACCTGAGATGTTACTCAAAGCCGTACCAGTTATATTTGTGGTCAGGCACTCTTATTCTTTCTACCTAATTTGTTCAGAATAACTATAACCTAGCTTCGTATTACTATTTAGCATCTTACGTACTGAAAAAAGCTGTATTTATTTCATTCAGCATCTCGTGAATGCTGTTCCATTTGTTCATCGGTTTTTATAGTGTAAAGGCAACGTTCCAGACCGAGAGAGGTATATGAAAATTAATACCTGTAGTAGTGTGGCCATTCTGAACGCAACATGCAGCCCACCGAATGTTATTCATCAACAAACTTTTACCTCCCCTGCTTAGTAACACACTAAATTATAAATATCTGTCGGCTTTCTCTCCATACGACTCTGTCGGTGCCCCATCTGTCTCTGAATGGATATATATATATATATATATATATATATAGATATATATATATATATATATATACAGAAAGACAGAAAGAGAGGGGTGTATATGTATATATATATATATATATATATATATACATACATACATACGCACATATATACATGCGTATATATATATATATGCATATATATAAATATATATATATACATTCACATACATATATATATATATATTATACATATTTTATATATGTATATAAATATATACATACACACGCACGCGTATATAATATAACAAGTACATGCATCCTCCTACGAACATACACCATACACCTATTCATGTAGACATGATGTACGTGCGCGCGCGCGCGTGTGTACGTACATAAATTTACATACGTTTATAAATACATAAATACCTGCATGTATATATATATATATATATACACATACATATATATGTATATATATATGTATACATGCATATATATATATATACATACATGTATACATACATACGCACATATATATATATATACATACATATATATACATATATATATACATACATATATATACATATATATATATACGTATATATATTTACTTATATATATATACATATATATATATATATATACGTATATATATACTTATATATATATACATATATATATATATACATACATATACATATATATATATACATACATATATATATACATAAATATATATATATATACATATATATATATATATACATACATATATATAGACATATACACACACACTCTCACAACTGATGTACACATATCTGTAAACACAAACATACACACGCTCACACACACACACATATTACATTCACTGTTGTATGTAACGATTCCCCATAATGGCATGTTGCCACAAGGCCACTGCACATTGGCAGTGGAAAACACAGTCGATAGAATCGATCCTTCGTTCACGCCTGCTGTTTCATTTGATCAATTCTAATAGCAATGAGGATATAATCTTCTACGCCAGCCCTTCCAGGAACCAGAAACAAAATCCTATAAACCTTATGTTATATAACGTTTAGACTAATTTAATTAATAATAAATCTGCATAAAATTACGTAATTCACTGAGTGTCTATTTGCAATATTATATATCGTAGGATGGGCCGCGGAATTGATTATCTTTAAGATAAAAAAATAAACATACTGGAGTTTGTTCTTTCCTATTGTTTTTGAGTTTTCAACTTTGATAGTGTTCTGGGAATATTCAACGTCTATTATATATAACCTCTATTATATACATTTATAATTTGCAATAATGCAAGCTTTCCATATCTCACTTACATAATATATACGTAGCTTTAATAACTACTCCGAATATATGTTTTTTTATAATAGATATGTGTTCAATGTTTAATTTACAAAAATGAAAAAAAATAGTAAAGGAAAGACAGAAAATAATCAGATAACTCACCACTCCCCATTCTGGTTCATAAATTACGGTTTTATTGGTTGGAATGATTCAGAAATGTATTTGTCTTGATAATCTATTTAGGCATTGTTATAATTAACAGTTGAAAACTTTAAAATAATGTCAGATCGACTTCAGGAGAAAGCACTATAAGGAAAATAAAATAAAAATCTACGATAAGGTTTCAAATACCAGAACATCAATTTATTCCCAGTTAATTCTGTTGTTAGCACACAAACATTGGATCTTTTCGGTTTGAACGGCAGTTTTTTTCTAGCGGTGTCATATGAAATTGTCACCCATAATTATGACACTAGTATCGATCTATTGCATTTCAATCTGTTTTAGGGTTGGGGTTAGTTAGGGTTAGGGTTAGGGATGGGGGGAGGGTATCTTTTTTTCTTCACAAATGTAAATAAACCCAATCTGCTTCTTAAACGAGGGAATATTTATACGGCACAGAATGTTGTTTTTTTTACCTCAATGGACGTCAGTGATTGGTTGAAATTGCAGAAATTGAAGAAAAAACCCAACAACTATCTTACAAACTATAGAATTTTCTCAATAAAGCCAAGAGAAAAAGATGTTTTATAAACACATTCTACTAGTATACGATGTTTAATAATTTTTGAGTTACCTAGAAATTATGTTAAAAACTGCCGTTCAAACCGAAAAGATCCCATTTATCTATGCTTACACTTTCCTTCAGATGGTAACATTTACGAGTTAACAAAGAGACGACCTCAAGTCATCACTTGAGCTGCTCGAAATAACAGTCATCTCCTCATTACGCAGCCTTCTTCCAGAAGAAAAGGAAGATATAGTACATGTCAACCGCTTTTAAAAAATATTTTACTTATGATTACAATGTGGAGGCGCGTGGCTTACTGGTTAGGGTGTCAGCACCATGATCGCAAGATTGTGGTTTCGATTCCTGGACCGGGCGATGCGTTGTGTTCATGAGCAAAACATTTCATTTCACGTTGCTCCAGTCCACTCAGCTGGCAAAAATGAGTAACGCTGCGATGGACTGGCGTTCGGTCCAGCTGGGGAACATACACGCCATAGAAACCGGGAAACCGGGCCCATGAGCCTGGCTAGGCTTTAAGAGGGCGCATTTATTTATTTATTATGATTAAAATGCGGCGAACATTAGCACTTCGGACAAAATGATTAGCGGCATTTCTTCCGGCTTTACGTTCTGAATTCAAATTCTGTCGAGATCAACTTGACCTTTCATACATTCGGGGATGATTAAATAAGTTCTTCTCAAATTCCATTCCTTGTGCCTATAATAGAAAGAACGAGAGCTGCATAGTCACGCTCTTCTCAAGCCACCGCTGAGATCGACGCTGTTGTTCACGATTGTTTTGAACTGCTCCACGTTTGAATTCAGGAAAAACGTCAGAAGAAAAGAAAAAACAGAGAAAAGAACCACAAGACTGTGGCAGAATTTCTTCGTGACACCGGCAGATAATATTCCTCTTAGTCATCAGAATTAAAAATACTTAGTATATACAGTAGTGTGTTTTCAATCTGTACATGTCATGCACTGTCAATAAATGACTGATTTAAATTATTTTTCATTGCTTTCCTTCGCTTAAGACATACAATATAAGTTGTTTTTTTTCGCATGTGTGATGCTATCATTTACAAATTGTGTACTGCCTGTTAACTGATCTAAAAATAATTTTTATTTTATTACTTTATACTATCATTTATCTTTTATCGTTTACTTGTTTCAGTCTTTAGTATTTAAATAAAATGTGATTTTTACCGATGGCATTTTTATTGCGAGCTAAAATTGTGACATTTTGTCTTTCTTTTCTTGACTTCTTTTCCGGACATCCCAAGTTTATAGCTTCAGGATAAACATAGTTGGTGTGCGTGGGTTTTGAATCTTGAATTCTTGTGGGCTGATGCTCGATGGATGGAGGCACGAAGCATAATGGTTAAGGTGTTGCACTTATGATCGTATGATTGTGGTTTCGATTCCTGGACCAGGCGATGCGGTGTGTTTTTGAGTAAAGCGCATCATTTCAAGTTGCTCCAATCCACGCAGCTTGTAAAAATAAGTAATCATGCGACGAACAGGCGTCTCTTCCTTAGAGGTGGAGAAAATATACACAGCAGAATCAGAGATACGGGCCTTATAAAACTATGGCATGTGAAAAAAATTTGGAAGAATTCTTTTAATGTTCATTGGTGAGAAAAAAATGGGTGATGCACTGCGAGATTTTGCTGGGTGGGAGATATCGCAAAAAGGAAGAACCAAGCAGGGTGGAGGAAATGATTTTCTGATCTGGATTTCAAATTTTAGCACTCAGCCAGCAATTTCAGGGTAGGGGATAAGTTGATTAGATCGACCACAGTACTCAACTGGTACTTACTTTATCGACCTCGAAAGAATGAAAGGCAAATTCGACCTTGGCGGAATTTGATCTCAGAAAGTAAAGACAAACGAAATGCCCGCTAAGCATTTTCTCGTGCGTACTGACGATTCGTCGCCTTACAATGGCAGAATATTGATTTTGTTTTAGAATATTTTAAATGTACACGGAGAGTTACAATATTTTATACATATTCTGTACTCATACGCACACACATACACACAGACACTCTTTTGGTTACGACAGCGAGGGTTCCGGTTGATCCGATCAACGGAACAGACTGCTCAGGAAATTAACGTGAAAGTGGTTGAGCAATCCACGGACACGCGTACCCTTTCATGTAGTTCACAGGGAGATTCAGCGTAAAGCAGAATGTGACAAGGCTGTCCATTTGAAATACCGGCACTACTCATTATTCGAGCTGATTAGACTGGAGGAACGTGAAGTAAGGCTCAAAGCTACAACGCATCGCCAGGAATGGAACTCGCAACTTTACGATCTTGAGCCCAATACCCAATCCATTAAGCCACACGCTTCTACATAGACCCACACACACTTTTAAGATTGTTTAGTCTTTTTCATTGCTTCACCACAACAGGGATTTCACAACACTGTTTTACTTGTAGCGCAAGAATCAGCTATGAAAGTATTTACGCTACGACATGTTGCTATAGTGGCTTCGAAACCGAAACATTATTCTTAAGACACATAAAACTTTACACATGACGATCGGTTCTAATCCTACTTACACACATACAAACTCACGCGCACATACAAGCATACGCCCACCATGCACATAGACGTAAACCACGTGCACATATTAATGTACACACGCATATATGCATGTATCTTTCCCTCCCTCCACCTCCATCTCTCTCTCTCTCTCTCTCTCTCTATATATATATATATATATATATATATATATATATATATATATATTATGTATATATATATATATATTATATATATATATATGTATATAGAGAGAGTGAGAGATCTGTGTGTAGTTTTATATATATATATATATATATATATATATATATATATATAAGCGTTAGCTTGTGTGTCAGTCTGCATGTATGTATTCATGTACAGGCATCAAAGCTACCAAATGTCAATGTCGGTTTTAAACAAAGGCACCAGAAACAATATATAATTTCTATGTTAATGTTACAAGTAACCTTAGTAGCATGCTTTATTATCCCTTCGCAATACCATCGGCAGCTGTAATAACGTATATAAATATAATCTAACCCTAATCAACATGAAAGGTTTCAAAGCCAACATCATTCATGTTATGGCAATCGCCATCGACATAGATTATTAGCCTGTTTCCACGAAATCGCATCGTACGCTCTTAAAATAAGCTACTATACAGTTGTGTATATATAAAAACTAATACTGGCACGAAAAAAAAATCAAGATAGATAAATAAATACAAAATGGCAGGATACAATATTTGATGCATGTGTTGATAGTTTCGTCACAGTTGTATGTCGATCTAAAGATGAAAGGCACAAGTAATAAATAGGGTTTTAAAATATCGATGTTATCCGTTTGGTACTGCTAGGTGATCTGAGATGTGATGTTGCGTAAATGACGTTATAGGTGCTGTAGAGGTGTCGTTGTATTGTGGTGTGATTGATGAGTAAGGTCGTGGGCGGTGTTGCGGTATAACATAGTGGTTTGTTGCATGTGTTTGAGTAGTGTAATGTGTGTTTTTGCAGTACTAGAATGGTACTAGAATGGTACAATAATTTAGTGGTATGATCATTGGGTGATGTAGTTTTAGGGATACAAACCTAAACCACAAAATATTCTGTTAGGGATCGTGAGTAAACCTTCACAGTTTCTCGTGATTGATCTAAAAATATACTAGTCAGGGCGAAACAGTGGTATGATATGGTTACTCGGTTAATCTAAAAATCTTCCCACTTTTCACCTTATAAATCTATTTGACGATTAACACAACCAGACGGTTTCGGCAGACCGCCAAAAGCAGACGGATTCAAGTTTTCGCGTACAACACCTTGGACACTCACAGAAGGCAGACCTTTAAAACCCGACAATATGGGGCACAGTAGCCTTCTACAAGACACAGAGCAGTCCTCTCCTCCCAGTTGGGAGTTATGTTATCAGCATCTTTTTTTGTAAACACAAAACTGTAATTCATGTCTATCAATAACTATGATAACATTTAAAAGTTCATGAGTAGCTTCATCAATTATACACGCAGCCACACGACGATGGTCATCAATACAACGCACATCCAGCATCGCAACATCAGCCATGGGTATCCCATCACTCTCGCGACATAGTGGTTGAGCAGTGTTGTTGTGTAGTATAACAGAGATGTCGTGGTGATGTACAGGAGTGGTGTAGATTTGTAATTGTCCAGTAGCGGGATCTGTCCACAATCACTGTTTGGCAACTGGTGTTGGTTTGTTTATATTTCCGTAACAGCGGTTCGACAAGCGAGACCGATAAAAGTACCCAGTTTTTAAAATGAGTACTGAGATCGATTAAGACTTTGCTATTTAACTGCTTGTATTTTAACGAAAAATCAATTTATGAACTAGTGAACCCTCAAAGATTTCCCACTTTCTTATAACCTTGGTTATACAGTCAATCTTTTGAATACATTCAATTTAAGCTATCGTTCGATTGATGCATTTATCTCTTAGCTACAGTGTCACATTTATTAACAACCTTTATGAATTAACCATAAGTAATTATAGCAAGGTAAATTCTAGACTGTTCTGAGATGTTTCTACTGTCATATGAACTAAAACCAACTACAATGAAATTGCAAAAACACTCAGCTGTGTTCTGCCGAGGAAGGGCTGGGTTTGAACATGCAAATTAAAACTTGCTTTGTTAAGGCTGTGTGGAATAGCATTGTGCCCTAAACTTGAAATTGAGCATTCTGCACCTGAACTTGGGTAAATTACTCGAAATGGTGACTTGTATGTATGTATGTATGTATGTATGTATGTATGTATGTATGTATGTATGTATGTATGTATGTATTCATTCATGTTTTCTAATATCCAGAATTTTTTGAGATGTGTTCTATATATTTTCCTTGAAACCTACCCAAAAACTCACTTGGTTTAAAAGTTAGAGATTCTCAACAACTTTTCAGCTCCTTCTGAATGAAGTTTGTCCACATCAAGCATTTTGCCTGTAATTGTTTAGCACTGAAACTTAGAGCTAAGCTTGGCTCTAACTAATCAATGATCAGTCTAACACTCAGCACCTCTCGTGACTATCACTGATTTCATAACCTGTAGATATGAAATCTTTGTTGTGATTATAGAGTCAATCATATGGCAGTGCCCTAAACATAGGTGCAGCCATACCCCGTTCTACTTGCTATTTTGGCGAAAGAAAATGTTTCCGATAGACAGATTATATTCATTGCATAACTTCAGTGAAGCGCCTAGGCAAGTGATAGGACAGTTTAGCTCACGATCATTATGTAGTTGTTCGATTCTCGAACCAGGCGACGTTTTGTGTCCTTGAAAAATGTATTTTATTTCAGGTGAAATCAGTCGACTGAAATGAAAATGTGTACCGGCGCTAGCTGACGAGAATTAAACGTGTGAAAGACTTGTGTCACGATCAAGTAGGTTCTTGTACTTTTTGCTGCTTAACCGTCTCAGAAAACCGAAGAAGCATCTGCTCTTCAAAAGAAATCTGCCTCGAATCTAAGTATTTAGACACGAAGCAGAGTTTATTTAAACTGAGATACACTGAATCTAATACTAGATGGTCACCTTTGGACATCAATGATTACAACTCTACTAGATCAGGAATGAAATCAACTACAACAATACCAACAACAACTGCGTCATCAATTTTACTGTCAGGACGATCACTAATATAATATATTGTGTTCAGGTTTTTCTGTAGCTGTTAAAAGGTAGAGATGTGGTAGGTTGGCAAGTTTGGTTAGTAAATATAATTATTAATTTATGAGAAGATGTTGCTGCAACCTGATCAGAACTTAATTAGCCGCCTGTGTGACATATGGACGGCGAATCAAAATATGTATATAATAATTTTCACCCGTCTGCTGGTATGAGCGAATCGATGACGACTGAAACCATCTAAATGAAATGTGCATTATACTTAGATAAAACTAATTAATTCGAAACTAATTAATATTTGTCAATGGAAATATGTCAGAACAGTCTAGCATTTGCCTGACAATTATTACTTATGGTTAATTCATACAGGTTGTTAATAAATGTGACGCTGTAGCTGAGAGGTTAATGCATCACTCAAACGAAAGCTTAAATTGAATGAGTTCAGAAGGTTGACTGACTGCATAACCGAGTTTATAGGAAAGAAGGAAATCTTTGAGAATTATAAATTGCCGTCGGTTAGAAAACAAACAGTTAATTTCACATCCCAAAGTGCAGTCATGTGCGTGATGCGAGTGACATTTGACTGCTATTCTTACCACGAGAAGATATCACGTTGTCGCTTTAATATTGGTTCAAACTATAGTTTTAAAAAAATGTATGTCGGAATTAGAATTTTGACTGTAGTCCAAACTGGCGTGATAATGTTAGATTCTGCGTACAATTGTAAACCAGAATTCTAAGAAGTGAGTTGAAATTTGATAGATTAGGTTAATGCTACTAACAATCAAAAGATTAATCTCTTAATGCAGCAAATTCTACGTTATACAACTAGATATATCCCAATTTAGTTTCTAATTTGAATGTACTATATACTGCTGGATATAATAATTAATTTAGAAGCATCATATTAAAACGTCACTTGTCGTGCAATGATGCAGCCTTTGTGACTACCATCTTACCCTGCTTGACAGTAAACTTGAGAAGGAAAGAGACAATACGACACTAATAGAATTTAACATTAAACTTCACAATAATAGCAGCAAATTAACACCTATCCGGTTACAATACCATACATGGCATATAATTCAAATGCTAACATTGAAATTTATAAACTTAATCCAACAATTTTACATCAAGTGATAGCTGTACGAATGAAGTTAACAAAACCATAAGCTAATAATAATGTTTGTCGTAATGTTTTAATTATATTGTCATTGGAGAGTGCATCTGGTAAAGGTACTCTGCTGCATATGCATTATAATTTTGCATTACAAGCTGATAATGGAATTAGCAGCAGGAATACAGTGAATGGTCGCAACCACCCAGTATTATCGAATATCCAACAATAGCACCATTTCGGATGATGAGTCTTTGGAAAAAAAATCAATAATTTCTGAGAAATTCCAAATACAATAATACATCAGACGCATATTTCTATCTATCTATCTATCTATCTATCTATCTATCTATCTATCTATCTATCTATCTATCTATCTATCTATCTATCCATCCATCCATCCATCCATCCATCCATCCCTCTCTGTCTGTCTGTCTGTCTGACTCTCTGTCTGACTGTCTGTTTGTCGTTCTGTCTGTTCTCTCTTTCTATATATAACTATATATATATACATATATTATATATATATATATATATATATATATATATATTTATACATGTATATATTTATACATGTATATATAAGGATAAACACACACACTGACAAAGACACGAATTTATTATATGACAATTAAAATACAAATACACATAGACAGAATTTGACATCACCACGAACAAACATACGCGCTCCATTATCATACAACAGAAAGCCCCCAATACCAAAATTTAACACACACATTCATTTCGCTTAAATTGTATCCACACACACACACACATACAAGTACATATCCACAGTACATACTGACGAACAAATTCTCACATATTCACACACGGGATCATAAACACGTACTCACAAACACACAACATACTTTAATAATAATATATATATATATATATATATACTTTATTTTAAGCAGCAGAACATTCAACAAAATCTGTTACTCTGAGTTTCTCGTTGCCGTTCATCAGACAGTTTTTGCTAGAATGGAACTTATATATCAATTCAATCTATACTCTTACAAACGCTACACCTTTAAAAAGAAATGGACTTGTTTGATTGGCCCTTTAGAAAAACGGTCAAACTTCGAGCGATAAACAAAAAGGTCAAAAATATATGTATATATATATATATATATAAAAACTTATAAAAATTATAAAATCCGAGGAAAAAACCGAGGAAAAAACCTATTGCCGTTAATGAAGACAGTGCAAATTAATGCATAGAAATTAAACCTGTTATAAATACTGCAATACATATTTATATTAAAATCTACATATATATATCAACATACACAAAAGGATGCGCGTAAACGCCATACATACATATACAGACGTATGAATATGAATCTAAATATACACATAAAAGCATGTGTACATATATTCACGCAAACCGTCTCGCACGCAAGCTAAAATTCATCTATGTAGCAATTCTCATATACTGAGCAAGGAGGGGGAACGAAAGAAAGGGAAAGAGAGAAAAAGGAACGAAGGAGGGGTGGGGAAAAACTTGTAACGATGTTATTGGCATCTATAGAGACCAGTATACATACACAAGTTTGAATGGATACATATACATACCGTCGTGTATATGTGTGCTTAAGCATAAGCATACTTTCACTTACACATACACAGATACGCATGCTTACAAATACATATGCTTTGCTATACACATACTTATATAAACATTCTAATTTTGACAACATTGCTTTTTTTTAAAAAAACATTGCTTTTAAAAAATGGGTGCATTAATAAAAATATATACGAAAGACATATAAATTAAAATATAACATCCTATTTTGGGTCATTTATAAATAATCAAGGTAATATAAATAATCAAGGTAATCCTATGCAATACAATAACATGAAAACAAAGTTTGTAGGTTTTTCCTAATATATATGTAGAAACATAAGACTTTGCTATACGGATTAATATCCGCGTAGCTTGGAAACAGAATCAAAATCCATCGTAGCGCTCAAGAGTCAAAATCAAAATCAAAAATCAAAAATACAAAATATATACTCTATCCATATGGTATATTTATATTCGACATTTTAAATTTAGCCGCGTGCCTACATAAGTTCATTAACTCACTTCTTTGATTCAAAGAATTATTGTCTTGAATAAGATGTGCATTTTTTCTAATAGGCAAAGTCTGCACTTGAAATTATATTTGTAAGCTCCATGCCTGTATGGTGCCGCCCTGTCCAGAATGCTCCATGTCACGTTGAAAGGTGGGGCTTCCTTTTCTTTTAGTTCCCAGACATATTTTGCTAGGCTGGTTTTCTTCCTATTCTCTAGGTATTTAAAAGAATTTTTATGAGAATAAAATCTTGTTTTAAATGAATTTTCTGAAGCCCCTGTGTATGTCTTGTATTCCGATGAGCCTTCCACTTGCACTTGGCTCTATAAACTACTCCTTTCACTAGACATTTCCCTTCTAACGGACAGGAGCTTTCGTTTTTGAAATTACATTTCTTAATGGGCTCGGCACCATGTCTAATCTCAATTAGCTTCCTATTATGTTGGCTAATGTAAGAGGCGAAATTTCTGCAACAAGAATAGCTAACCTTCAGGGTTCTTCTATTAAATATTCTGTAGAATTTATGACCCTGCTTAAAATGCTTAGAGACTAATCTCAAAAATTCCTTACCTATATTAGTCTTTACGGCCAAATTGAAAGCCGGGTTGAACCACAAAACTTTCCTGGTCCTAGTTCTTCGTGCAGCATTATTATTAGCATTAAGCTGGTTGAACTGGATCTCCGAGAATCCACTATTCTTTAATGCGCTATCGTAATAAGGTGCAGCATTATGGAATGCTGCCTCGTCCGAAGAAATTGAAGATATTCTTCTACCTACATTGCTGACTAAGTTGCTAAGGATAACTGGTGGATGGTTCGAATCTTTGCTAATATACGATAGCTTTTCATTGGGCTTACGGAAAGGTTTAAATCTATCCGATCTTACATTAAAATTTACGTCTAAAAAAACTACACTATTCAGGTTAGCATCTATCGTAATCCGTAAGCCCATCCTTTGAAAGAAAGCTATAAGGTCCTTCCTAAGTCTATCTGATTCATGGCCGTTTAGATTATGCGTGGCTATAAGGCCGTCATCCCTATATAAACCTGCATCTATAAATGGGAATTCTATTTTTAGATTATGGAGAATATAGGCTCCTATGAGCATACATAATTCAGCCCCGTCGTATGCCCCCATCGGTACATCGAAAAGAGAATCCTCAGTCTTCTTAATCCAGGTGGAATCCTCGAAAAAAAGAAGCGATTTCCTCGCATGCATAATAATTTCAATTTCCGAGCTATCGATGTTGACATACTGCTTGGCGAAGTCCAATGCCCTTAGGAGCAATGTCCTAGATATTGACGGGTAAAAGTCAATAATGTCGAATTGTGTGAAACTACAATTATTCTTATAGCTAATACCTTTAAACCACTCTATAACTGACTTACTATTCTTCCAAATTCTCAAGTCTACTTCACTATCTAACTTAACTAAAATACGGTCCAAAATATTTTTGCTAATAATTCCTATCTCAGTTTTAGCCGGATTTATCAATCTACATTTGGGGTTTCTACTAAAATTGGCTTTGTATGTATATATATATATATTATATATATATATATATATATACATACATATATATGTGCATGCGTACAAATGATTATGTACCTTGTCTCAAAATAAGTTTGGTTGCTGGTCTTGATTCTCATTATTTGTCCAATACCATCATCTGACACAAGTTGAATCGATTTTCTCCCTTTCCCATGTTTATATTCTTTGCTACAAATTTCCTTCCACTTAAATTTCTGAAGAAGATCCCGTGTTCGAAACGTCAAAGCCATTTCTATTTTCTTACCACTTGCTCTAAATAAAAATTACACTTCCTTTTCTATTTGGTCTTCTGTGTTGTTTACTTTCCTCGTTAGTTTTGAAATTGCACACACAAGCACTTACTAACACACACATATACATACATATATATATATATATATTATATATATATATATATATATATATATTATATATATATATATATATATATATATGTATGTGTGTGTGTGTATGTGTATGCGCATGTGTGTGTGCACGTGCATGGGCGTAACAAATTCTGTCAGGGTCGACTTGGCATTTCATACTTTCGGAATCCATAGAGTAAGTGCCAAATAAGCACTGCGATCAATATAATCAATTTACCCCGTACCCCATAATTTCACGCCTTATGCCTATAGTACAAAGAATTAATATTATTACTATTAAGTTTTAACCCTGCTTTAAAATATGCAAGCTGCTCACATAACTTAACCAGACGTCATTGGACAGCGAGATTTGGCTTCTAAAATTTTTTTTATGTGAAAAAGAAAGTAATGAAATACTAGCACTGAGTGAGCATGGTTATATTAACACGAAGTTATATGCATGTAGAAATATGTGAGATAACCACAAAAATGATGTTTACCAATTCACTTATTTTGGGGCTGCCAGGAATTTGGTCTACACATTTGTCTGATTCTACTGATACAATTACAATTGCCCCAATAACTATAAGTAATGTTGTTTTCGGATGCCACATTCTTCTTATTTTAATCTTCAAGTCCTTATCATTGCTCAATTTCTCAAACGTATTCAGAGATAAATTTTTGTTACAGAGATTGCAAATTCAATTAAAAGGCAAGCTTTTTCAACATAGTTATTATTATGTTTATTATCATTATTATTATTATTATTATTATTATATTATTATTATTATTATTATTATTATTATTATTATTATTATTATTATTATCGTTACTGTAGTCGTTATTTTTGTTGTTGTTGTTGTTATTGTTGTTGTTGTTGTTGTTGTTGTTCTTCTTCTTCTTCTTCTTCTTCTTCACCTTCTTGCTGTTGTTGTTATCATTATTACTTCAATATCTTTATCTTTAGATTCACATGTTTTGACCAAGTCCGTTGTTATCAGGATCGATTATTAGTTTAATTGTAGGGGCCAAGGAAACAGTAAAGCATTTTGTGTATCTATCTATCTATCTATCTATCTATCTATCTATCTATATATCTATCTATCTATCTATCTATCTGTCTGTCTGTCTGTCTGTCTGTCTGTCTGTCTGTCTATAGAAATATATGTAAGTATGTATGTATGTTTGTATGTGCCTATAACAGTGGGACCTTTAATCCAATAACTGAGCTTCAAAGCAATGATTAATTAAAATTATATCAGGTCATCCCATAAGTTCTGTCCGATTTTACCATTTTAAAAATTGAATGAAATTTAATAGAATTTTAGAATGTCTAAGGGAATTAGAAAATATTTTTATGCATTTGTGTACACTTAAACTAATTAAATATTATTTTACAATTAAGAGAATTAAAATTTCTTTGATTAAAACCCTTTCTAACATAGGAGTATCCAAAGAGCATTTAAGGCACATAATGCTTTATGAGTTCAAAAAAGGAAACTCTGCAGCCGAAGCGACTCGAAACATATACTTAGTTTATGGGAAAGGATGCTTGAATGAAAGAACTTGCAGAAGGTGGTTTACAAAATTCAGAAGGGGAAATTTCAGGCTTGAAAATGAAGATCAAACAGGACGTTCAGTTGAGTTTGATGATAAGCTCCTTGAGGCATTTCATGAAGAAAATCTTGCATTATGAGTTGAAGAATTGGCAATGAAGCTTAGTTCAAACCATACAACTCTTCATCGTCAACTTCAACTTAGAAAATGGGTGTTTCATGAATTGTCCGAAAGCAACCTCAAATCCCGAGTAGACATTTACTCTTCTCTCCATTCTCGCGAACTAATTTCACCCTTTTGGGATAGACTTGTGACTGGTGACGAAAAATGGAACTTCTATCGAAATGTTAATAGTCTTAAACAGTGGCTTGGTAAAAGGGAAAAAGCTCAACCACAACCGAGATTGGCACTTCACAGAAAAATGGTTCTTCTCTCTAACTGGTGGGATTGGAAAGAGTAACTTACTTTGAATTGTTACCACCTAATGCAACAATCAATGCTCAATTCTACTGTCAGCAATTAGAGCGTTTGAACCAAGCTTTGAGTAAAAACAAAACCCGCTTTAGTGAATCGAAAAGGAATGATGTTTCATCAGGTCAATGCGCGATCCCACACTGCAAAATCACATCACAGGAGATCGAAGAGCTTGGTTGGGGTGAAAAGTTCCTCATCCAACTTATTCTCCCGACCTTGCACCTTCAGAGTACTATTTGTTTCGTAGTTTACAGAATCATTTGAGAGACATAACTTTCGCAAGCCAGGAGGAGGTCGAAACTGACATTTCAGAGTTTTTCGCTTTGAACCGAAAAGAGTTTTACATTGATTGGATTAAAAAGCTTGTAAATAGATGGAAGGAAGTCATAGATAATCAAGGAAAGTACATTGATGATTAATTTCAATTATATATAACATTTGATCACTTTTTGGATTTGGTTTGCAAGAATCTTTATGTGAGTTCGTGTGTTGAGGCATATTCTATTGTGTCTGGGGAGAGTAATTTTTTTGTGCCTTATAATTTAACACACTCACCGGTAAAATTTCCACTTATTTCTTATTTTCATTTTCCTAAAACTTTCGTTGCGTTTTGCAACCTTTTCAATAGTTCTCTCAAGATGCAACAGAATTTAATCACTTGTTTTCTTTAATCAAAATTGGGACAGAACTTAGTGGATGACTTGATAATTGTGACGAAACGACAAATATTCTTGTAAGTCTTAAGTAAACTATGAACATAGGAAGGAAGGAGAATAATTCCTGCATCAGCTAATCCAAATACATGAAAAAAATCTTAGGAGTAGATTTTGAATGTGATTCCATTTGGGTTTCCTTTGTGCACAACTCTTACTCAATTACGCTTCAGGAATATATCGACATACAAGATTAAATACACTAGTTTACAGTAATTTCCCTTGCTTTACACGTGCTCATTAAACCTCTTTCTTTCCCTTGCATTTCCTGGTATCTACATTTTTGATTTTAAATAACTAAACGTAACCAGCTGTAGGTATTATATACATGCATACCTACATACATACATATATATATATATATATATATATATATATATATGTATGTATATATATAGGTATATATGCATGTATGTATATATTTCACTTGTTAAAGCTAGCCTCTAAACATTTTCTATAAAAAATTATAGCCAGCACTCAGTTTGTTACGACGTTCATCTTTGATCTAATGAAGCGTTTTACCTGAATGGGTAAAACCTTGAACAAAGCTGCATAGGAATGTCCAGCTTGGTTGAATATTTACTGGAACTGATATAAATCTAAAGCTACTAATTGAATACTTATCCAGCAGAAACACGAGTCGGATTGGAATTTGATGGCACTAATGCTTTAATAATATTTTAATAAAAACATTTTAAAGATTCGTACTTCTAGGTTTTTCTTTATGATCTCTTGGTTATATCTTCTGTAAGCTATATAATATCCAACTCAGGATTTGCTTATCGAGTGCAGTACAGTTTAATTGTTTATCTTAAACGATTCGATGTGGTTATCCAGATCTGGATTATATTAGAGTTCTAAGGTACCTGCCCGGATTCCAAATCCTTATTATATATATATATATGACCGCATATGTACCATTGGCGATTTTTTTCCCTCTGTCGTCCCTTCTCTGGATCTTTCCTTCTCCTATGTTTCCGACGAAGAGCTCCGCTCGAAACGTTATACCATCCTTCCCTCCTTCTTTCCTGAGCGTCCACTAATACTATTTTGTTCCACGTCCTCGCGTTGTTGTGTTTTTTTGTGCTTTCATGTTTGGATTAAATTTATATATATATATATATATATATATATATATATATATATATATATATAGATATATATATATATATAATATAGGTATGTATGTATGTGCGTTTATGTATACACACACACACATACATTTATGAGTTCGCACACATGAACTCATATTTCTGCACAAGCCTGATAGAACCACAAACAAAGAGCTATATTCCTTAGAATCATTTCGCTTCTCATCATTTGTTCGACAGTTACATTCCCTAACAAAATATATGAAGATGCAGGAGCTTTGATCGGCCCAAAGAGACTTGTCAAGAGCTATAAGTTTGGGAAGCAAGTTACTTACTACACATTCATGCCTAATGCGCAGGAGTGGTTGTGTGGTAAGTAGCTTGCATACGAACCACAAGGTTCCGGGTTCAGTCCCATTACGTGGCACCTTGGGCAAGCGTCTTCTTCTATAGCCTCGGGCTGACCAAAGCCTTGTGAGTGGATTTGGTAGACGGAAAATGAAAGAAGTCCGTCGTATATATATATATATATATATATATATATATATATATACACATATACATGCATGTGTGCATGTTTGTGTGTCTGTGTTTTTCTCCCCCATCATCACTTGACAGCCGCTGCTGGTGTGTTTACGTCCCCGTAACTTAGAAGTTCGGCAAATGAGACCGATAGAATAAGTACTAGGCTTACAAAGAATAAGTCCTGGGGTCGATTTACTCGACTAAAGGCGGTGCTCCAGCATGGCCAAAGTCAAGTGATCGAAACAAGTAAAAAAATGCATACACGCATTAATTTACCTTGTGAATATATATTTAGGTATATTATATAACATGTAGTCTCATGCACCAACACACAGTCACAAACACGCATACACAATATTTATATATATATATATATGTGTGTGTGTGTGTGGATATACAGCCAGTTGGGTATTTACGTTCCACCGAATGCATGTACGATTTGTGTTATTACTAACGTTGGTAAATTACTATATTTGTTTACATAGCTAATCTACATTTATACCTATGTATACGCTGAAACATGTGACACATCTTTCATTCCATCATATATAAAGTCTGTGATCCTCTATTATTATATTGTTCGTGAAGAGAAATGATGCGTGTCAACAAAGCTGAATAAATATGTTGAAAATTTTCCGTTCAGTGAAAGGAACTAGTTGAATAATTAAGCTATTCCTGTCACTTATACACCGTTCTCTGGTATTAGTAGACTTCTAATATGGCTGCTAAACCTTTTGTGATTCATACAAAAGCTAACATCATATTAATATGTAGATCTGCATTTAATAAAGTAAATAATATTGGTGTGATATTTCTGAAATCAGCTCATTCTCTGAATAGCTGGCAACATATATGCTGGTGTTGCATACAATATATGATGTACAATGATAATATTAAAGCATTTTTTTCCCTTAAAGTGTACATAGTACGATGATGTTTTCCAAATATTAAAAATGCACATAATAGACTTATACACCATGTTATATATACATATACATACACAGATACACACACACACACACACACACACACACACACACACACACACACACACACACACACACACGCATATACATATATACATATATATGTTGTATTTTAAGGCGGCGAGCTGGCAGAAACGTTAGCACGCCGGGCGACCTGCGTAGCCTTATTTCGTCTGTCGTTACGTTCCGAGTTCAAATTCCGCCGAGGTCGACTTTGCCTTTCATCCTTTCGGGGTCGATAAATTAAGTACCAGTTACGCACTGGGGTCGATGTAATCGACTTAATCCCTTTGTCTGTCCTTGTTTGTCCCCTCTGTGTTTAGCCCCTTTTGGGTAGTAAAAAATATATATGTTGTATTTTAACTTTTACTTGATTCAGTCATTAGACCGCGGCCGCACTCGGGTATTGCCTCGATGTTTTAATCGAATGAATCGACTCCAATACCTATTTTGTCTTTGTTACGCCTGGTTCTTATTCTGTCGGTTTCTCTTGCCGAACTGTAAAGTAACGGGTTCGTAAATACATCAATAACTGCTGTCAAGCGGTGGGGCGTACAAACACAAAGACCCCCCCCCATATATATCTATATCTATATCTATATCTAAATTTAAAAATAAGGATAAAATCTTTATAAGAAATTATCAGTAGTTAGAGTGAGAAACCTCGTAAGAGAAAAATCTGTAAATTTTTTCAACTTTGAAAATACTCGCCTTGAAGTTTTGCATTCGGTACAATTTGTTTATTTTAGTAGTTTTGACTGCAAAAGTGCCCCCTAGCGTGCGGTACCTATGAATAATAGTACCCTCTATATATCTATATCTATCTATATATATATAATAACAAAGGGTAAAATTAATTAATTAAGAAGTAATCAGTAATTTCACCAAGTAGAATTCGGCATGAAAAAGACCATTTCATGGTAAGCTTAAGTAATACTTTATAATTAGGTTTCAGCAACGATTTGCTTCACCACATACCGAAATTTAGAAATAGCAGTCAAAAAATCTTAGCAGTCAAAAATTATTTTCACACTGGTGGCTGGCATGATTTCGGCGCAAAACGAATCAGTTGCAGCGCAGATTTCAACACGACGGGTTGGGGCTCTCTATCATGGTAAAGCGTGCTGTAGAGGGTTAACTTATTTTGCTAGACCAGAAACCAGTGCACGTGAGTCCAGATATTTGAGTGTATGCTAAGAGATTTTCTTATCCTTTTAATGTAGAAGGAATAGCTAAGATTTTTTGACTGCTATTTCTAAACTTCGGTATGTGGTGAAGCAAATCTCTCTCTCTCTCTATATATATATATAATCAGCCCGAAGAGACTTGCCAAGAACTGTGATTTTGGGAAGCAAGTTTGTTACTACACATTCATGCCTAAGTCTAGCTATGCTGCTCTTTCTTTCTTTCTTTCTTTTTTCTATCTCTCTCACGCTGTACGTATGCACGCACACACATTAACATATACGCATGCACACATACATACATCTGGTTCTTAGTTGCTCCTTGCGCATGTCTATCAAAGTGTGTGTGTATATGTGGTGTTTGTTTTTATGAGTGTGCGTGTGTGTATGTGCATTTGTTTTAATGAGCGCGCGTGAGTGTTTGTCTTCATGAGTGTGCGTGTGTGCGTAGAATAATCGTTATGTTCGGGAGAAGCAAAATTAGTTTAAAATTACAATCCGTATGTTACACTTAATGCACATACATCACAGAAAATCTAACCAGTTCCGGTATTCGTCTTACAATAATATATATGAATGAGGTATAATGTTAAGTATCAAGAAAAATAATACTGATCAGAATCACATAAATTCCATCAAGCATCGGTAATGGCATTGATAAATGCGCATTTCTCCCACTTTGCGCTTCGTCAGCAAGAAGATATCATTGACTCTGTTATTATCTAGTGTAACAATTTTAAAATGATAATAATAGAATCAATTACATAGGTGATTGCAGGTCCCAAAAGCATTAAATAGCTGAAGTATTAAAATTAATGAAAGAACATACTAAATATGTCTACCCGCTGGAAATAATAATCAAAACTCTTTTCTAAATCGCTAAGATACACTGATAAGAACTACAGAAATCAACCTATCCGAAGGCAAACAGGCTACGACAACTTCTCAGCATACATTCAAGTATTTAGACTCACATGGACCGGTTTCTCGACTGGCATAATAGGCTAACCTTCCTCAGCAGGAGTTACCATGATAGAGAGCCCCAACCAGTCGTGTTGAAGTCTGCGCTGCAGCTGATTCGTTTTGCGTTGAAATCATGGCAGCCACCCGTGTGAAAATAATTTCAATACGGAGTAAATAATTCACGAGTAAAATAATTTACGAAAAACAATTGACTCTGTTACCATGTAGTGTAACAATTTAAAAATGGTAATAACAGAATCAATTATACAGGTGATTGCAGCCCCATCCCCCTGAAGGCCTTAAATAACTGAAGTATTAAAATCAATCAAAGGACATACTAATAATGTTTACCTACTGGAAATAACAGTCAAAACTCTTATGCAAATTGCCAAAATACACTGATAATAACGGCAGAATTCAACCGTCCGAAGGCAAACGGGCGACCCCAATCTCTCAGCATACATGTCTTTTGATTAATTTTAGTCCTTCAGCTATTTAATGCTTTTGGGGGGCTTGCAATCGACTATATTGTTGATTCTGTTATTATCATTTTTGAATTGTTACACTAGATAATAAAAGAGTCAATAATATCTTCGTAAACTATTTTACGTGATTTATTTGCACAGTATTGAAATTCATTTCACACTGGTGGTTGCCATGATTTCGGCGCAAAACGAATCAGTTGCAGCGCAGACTTCAACACGACGGGTTGGGGCTCTCTATCAGGGTAAAGCGTGCTGAAGAGGGTTAGCTTACTTTGCTAGACCAGAAAGTCCAAATATTTGAATGTATGCTGAGAGATTTTCTTATCCTGTTTACCTTCGGACGGTCGATTTCTGGTAGTTATTATCAGTGTATTTTGGCGATTTAAATAAGAGTTTTGACTGTTATTTCCAGCGGGTAGACATATTTAGTATATCCTTTGATTAATTTTAATACATGTATAAATATTTATACCTACATACATATATACATACACCCCCATATATATATGCATATATATGGGTATATATATATATATGCATCTACATATATGAATTTATATTTATGCATATATATGCACATATATACATATATATACATGTACATATATATATATATATATATATATATATATGTATATATATATATATATATATATATGTATATATATATATATATATATATATATATATATATATATGTATATCTATATATATATGTATATATATGCATATTTATCTATATACACGTATATATATATATATACACACACACACATAGGTAAATATTCTATATTTAAAAGATGAGGAATTATGTGCATTGTGTACATTATTTACATTTGACGAATATTTGTCTTCATCTTCTTCATTGTTATCACAACGTTTCGGGTGATATACCCTCCAGACTTCATCGGGTGTCTTGGGGAAATTGGAATTTGTTGTGAAAAGAAAAACATATGCTGATGGAGAGAAGAGCTTCAGAAATTTCACAAGTGTCAGTTTCGTTACCCGAGAATTTTTTTTTGAAATGTAGTATTTGTAAAAGGCATTTTGTGTAAATACCTTTCGGAACGTATAAATTACAATTATATTGCAAGTTGATGTGGAAAGAAAATGGTGAGCACACACATATACCTTCTAACTAAATTCACAATTACTTTACGAAATTTCAAGTTTCGTTTTGTTGATATGCGATGTATGTCTATATGCACATATCCACGATTTCTTTTCTAAATTTTGATACAAGTTCCGATTTAATCAGTATCTACACCGATTGAAGTGTACTTGAAGAAAATTTCATTACAATATATCCATTTTTAGAGAAATACCATTGGTTTTGTATTCTCTAAGCAATAACTATTCTCTGCAAAAGATATTTTTAAAAAGCACATGAACGCCGCTGTCATTTGAAGGAAAATTCCTGTTAAAAATTATGGCCGGGCGAGTTATCTCTCTTCGCTTGATAGCTAGGTTTTCCAGTTTTGAAGTAAACATTTCCGAATATATGGATAACTCACCACGGCTTCAGTCCTGGAATTCAGGTGGATTTTTTGCCCATGTGAGCTTATTACAATGATATATCTTTCTAACATACACAATTGACATAGCTTTGTTCTATTGCGATAGGGTCCACACGTTTCTAATAAATTTTGACACGAATTTTCCTTCAACTATACATATGTTTTTAGAAAACATCTTTTGCAGAGAACAGATATTCTTTAGGGAAACTGATGATATGTCTAATTCTCGCTAGATATGAAACCAACAGTATTTCTCTAAATTTGTTATATTACACACATACACACACACACATAAAATATAATATAAATAATATATATATATATATATATACATATATATATATATATATATATTATATATATATATATATATGCGCATATATAAACACATACATGTACATGCCTACATATATATGTATATATACATGCATATATGAGAACAGGACGTGAAATACACGTGAACAAAAGGAGAAACGAGAATATAAAGAGAGAGAGCTTACATTATTAATCCACGCCCAGCTAAATTTTATTATATATACATACAAAAATACTTATACATATATATAATAATATAATATAATGTAATATACTTGTATTTGTGCATAAATAGTTGTGTATATATATATATACATGTGTGTGTGAGTGTGCGTATGCATGTGTGAGTGTGTGTGTGTGTGTGTATGTGTGTGTGTGTAATAGAGAAGCTGTACAAACTGTATAAATGGATGGTAAGTGAAGCACTGGCAGGTTCTATTACCCGTTATTATCCGTAGATTAACTGCACGAACTTCGTAGTGACGGTTGGGGTAACAGTATATATATATATATACATACATGAGCACACACACACGCGCGTGCACACGCACACATATATATATATAGGATGTGGTAAATAAACTACCGTCTAAATTACGCAAAAATAAGACATAGCTCATTTTAAAAGACATATTTACCAAAAAATACAAAAGAATTACTAAAAAGTAAATTTATTCAATACAATCGTCAATACAACCACGGCCTCCAGCCGACATCGGAATCTCCTACAACTCTTTCTGGGCGGTCTTCTTGTTTAAGATGATGAATGCTGCCATAATCCTTGCCTTCAGTTCATCTTTGGTGTTACAAAGTGTCTTACTGGTCGCTCGCTCAACTGTGCCCTACATATAATAATCAAGGTGGTTGTAGTCTGTGAGGTTAGTTGGCAGAAAGTATCTGACTGCCATGGCTCAGT
>NC_042999.1:30853584-30861084 GCF_006345805.1 Octopus sinensis | reverse complement strand
AGTTGAATACCACATAAATGTGTATAATGCAAATTACAAACAAGAAATTAGTTAGAGAGATACAGTTGAGAATCCAATAATTTATTTATAATATATCATAAAATACTATCAATGTAAGATAACATTTAAAAAATCATTAAAAAACAAAGGAGCCAAAGCTTTCGTTTTACTTTATTTGATTCATAAACAATTCAATTCACATATATGTCTTATCAAAGCTATGTTCAAGACACTGACGCAATTCCGTGTGAAAGGACGGCTGGATTGTTAAAGAATAATTAAAATGCTCAAGTATTATGAGCGTGAGAGTTAACTTTTTCAACAACATAACAATTACAATTAAAAAAGAACGAAATTATTACAGACAAATCAATTAAGTAAATAGAGTCTACTGCTATCGAAATAAGTCTATATATCTCAAATAATATTACCCAAGCTTGTTTAGGTCGAAGACAATCTTTGGCTGTTATAATAATATACAGCAATAATATATAGATATATAAATTATGTATCAGGGTCTTATTCTAGAGACTGTAATAAAACGTGTAAATAAATATAAACGATAATTTACTATTATATTGGTAATATATAACAACTCTACTCTTTATTTAAAGTTATTGATATAAAGAAAATTGTCTTGAGTAATTAACAAAAAATGTTCTTTATGTATTTAGCTTATGGGATGGAGAATTCCGTAATAAATAATGAAAGAAACTTAGAGCTACAATAGTAACAACTTATATAACCCCATAGATATAGAGTTAGGCTATAATAATGGCTATCGAAATATTACTAGTGTTTTTAGAAGTAACCAGATTTGAAGTTACTTAAATAAGGATTACTCAATGTAAATAACAAGTAAATGCCCTTATATTCTTGTATTATAGAAGGGAGATATCTGTAAATAAAAATGAAATAATATAAACAAAAACAAGGATTGTCTACCGATCCTTGATATACAGATTTAATATTATTTATTTTTATATAAACGACTATAAATAGAATATGTCCAAATTTTAAATCAATAATCAAACGGATCTACTTCATATATGAAAACTAATGTAGGAACTCCATATCAAAACATTAAGAAAATATTGATTAATTATGTTCAAGTGTTAATAGGAGAAAAATCAAGCTTGTCTTTTCTTCATAATCTAATCCAATGGCGGATTGTTAGAGGTAATAATTATAAATAAGACGAGGAAATGGATATATTATAAGAGAACGTAAAGACATTTAAAGAATTACAAATGCACGAAAATATTGTATGTGTATGGGCCTATGTTTTTTTGTGTGTGCGTGCGTGTTTGTTTTTGAGTGTGTGTATGTGTTGTACCAACTGCCAAGTAGTTAGTTCTGCTGAGTTTATGATTAATAGTACAACACATTATTGGAACAAGCTAGGCTATATTTAAAATAATTTAATATATTATCGTATGTTTGTAAACAAGAATTCCCAATGCTAATGAAAAATAGTAGTCAGAACAAAGATAATTATCGGGAGTGATTTTTGGGGAAAGCTGAACTTGATGTTGTCTTTGCATTTAGTCTACTTGAAATAGTCAATATATTTTACACGAATAAGAATACAGTACAAAACAAAATTATATCTGCAGTTCATAGTTTATTATTTGATGGTCCTCTGTTTATGTCAGCAATCAGACGAAACTACGAGCAGTGATATACAAGACAAGCTCCCTGCAAGCTTGAGATTTGTAACAGAATGCAAAATGAAATTTTCGAGTGTGATTTTATGATGTAAGTAGTAACAAAAGAACTTCAAAGTTGAAACTCTTTTAGAGATGTCAAAACGAAATGCAGCAACTATGATAGCAAGCGAAAAAACGGGGTACAAACGGAATTGAAGGAGGAAAGATTCATAAACGCCGATTTGAGGACTGTTGGGCTCATAAATACAATTTCATTTGAGCAGAAGCCCCGAGTAAGTTTATTTTTTCGTATATAGTAACTTTCGTAAATTTTAGTATTCGAATACAAAGAGAAAAGTGCCTTCAGAAATGTTAATAAAATATCCCATTATTACTAAGTTACACAGAATGTTTCTATAAATCCAGAATTGTGTCGGTCATAAAAGAGTACTGTGAACACAAAAGACACACATACAAGAAAAAATTAAGAAAAAAAGACACACTAAAAGAGAAATAAATTATATTTCAAATTATTTTAGACAAAAGTGGGATACAGTTAAACTGTGAAAATGGTAATGTATTTGCAGAATTGAATTACTTTACTTTCATGTTTTTCATAAATTGTGTTCATAACATACTGTCGCAAGCTGTGAAATTGTTTGATATTCTATAGTGTAACAGCTCGACTTGAAGTATATATAGGGATAAAATAAATGATGTTACTTAATACACTGAAAATCATTGTAACGGTGAATATTATGAAAACATTGTCCAAGAAACAATAGTAGACATTGAACGAATAGATGACTCGGAACTTTTCCAGACAAAAAGAACTAGGGGAAAGTAAATGAACCATGAAGCAGCGTATTTTGAAATACTTGAAAACATTTGATTCTCATTGAAGGAGCGATTTGTTCACTTTGATGAATTTTCCTATTTCGAATTAGTTGATGCGAAGAAGCTTTAATTATTTGCTCATATATTACCTATAAAACATATTGACACTTTGCTACGCAAATACCCTAATAAGTGTTCATATACAATAGAAAGTTGGGAGATAGCAAGTTTATACAAATGATCTCATACACTCTCACTCCAAACAATTACAATCCAGTGACAAGCCCAGGAGGTTAAAACAAGTTTACTTACTTTTCTTTCGGAATATTAAGATTAAAGTTAGTATAAATGTTCCTGACATTGCTAGACAAATCTTTCTCTGACGTTGATAAATACTGAAAGCTCTTCAATAGTAATTCTATGGAAATAAGCGACAGCTGTGGTCTCAACCCAAAAGCAATCTTCTCAAGCAAACCTACTAAGCAGACTGCTCGACCCAGAAATGTTTCCGTCAGATCAAACATACGATATAAAATAGGTACTGTAGGGAATTGAGGACATTTAAGGAACGCCGAAAAATCCTTAAGGCTTACGGATAAAATGAACATCTTGACGTCGACTAACCCTACGGAAAAATGGGTGACCTGAAGTCTCTCGAAAGAGCAATACCATACATAATAGGTTCAAAGAAATGCCCATTATGCATAGCGAAAACAACGAACATATTGCCTAAAACGAAAAGAACGGATAACAATCTTAATACAAGACAGAACATATTGTTCTGCTGTATGCACTTGTATAAATTAAACTGTTTAACTAGAATATCCTATCCAAAATCATAATTATAGCATCATAACATATGAATCTATCGGACACGTCTATGTTTGTTATCCATTCAAATTTCACTGTATTTAATTCTAACTTACACAATCAATATATATATACATATATCACTATCAGTATACATTAGCTAAGAACTCGCTGCTTATTTTTAGTACGCTCAACAAAACACGTATTCTCACGCAAGTCGTAAACACAGTAGTAAAATGTTCCTTCATAAGATTTCAAGGACATATTTAACAAAAAGTGCTTTAAAATTTACGAAAAACTGAATTTAAACATTCCATAGCGATAAAACAGTTATATGTTGACTTTGTTTTGTACATAATTTCTGTTTTTACATGGACTTAATGATTTTCACAATTCAATGAAAGTAAGAATCTGTGTAATTGCCTTTATCATAATAATTTCAATTACTTCTAAATACCGAATTATCTTCCATTCTCTTGCACTTTATCATTAGATATATTGTGTTGTGGCGGTGTTTAGCCAGACAGCCTCATGAATAAATCAACGAACAACTATCTATTCTACAAAAAAATAGATAATAATAAATTAACGATGAAACGTAATTTCAAACTACACAGACGATACAAAACATCACCGAAATGATGTAGGTACTCACTGTCTCCGCTTAGGATATTGAAGGTAGTCTAGTTTTCAAAAGTTTTAAACTTAGAACATCACCTCATCTAATTCGTAGTTAGCTGGTAGTAGGGTGGTTCTCAAACCAATTTGTAAGCTATGTATTTTAAATTCTCTGCGTGCTGTATCGAAGAAGCTCCGAACTGATCTGACTAATTAACCCTGCGTCATCACTTTCAGGAAGATTATTTCTGCTTCCAGAGAATTGAAACCCATAGCCACGACTACTTCCGTGAATGCCAAAATTTCTTTTTTGTGACATAGTTCACCTTCGCACGTTCATCGTTCGCAATAAGATTTAAGAACTATAACGTACAGAAGCAATCAGAGACCGATTTTAACCAATTCCAGAGGAACTGAAAGTCCAGAAAAATAACACAAATTTTGATGTGCTGCCACATTCAGGAGAAAAGTTACTGAAACGAAGTAACAACCAGGCAAATTAATTCATTCATAATCGGGTTTAAATGGAGCTATCATTAAAATGTTGGTTTCAAATTTTTACATAAGGCCAGCAAGTTCGGGGGAGAGGGTGAGTCAATCATATCGACCCCAGTACTCAACTGGTGCTTATTTTATCGAACCCGAAAGGCGGAAAGGCAAACGTGACCTCGACTGGAATATTATTACCTAAATGATATATTTACCACGAGTTGTTGAACATAACAAATGCTTTAATTCTAATACATCGATTTATTTTCATGTCTCCATTGAGGTTGTCATTCTTTCACAGCCTTTCCACATCCTTCCAGGCCAATATTTTAGTTGAAAGAAACGGATTTACTTTATTTGGTAGATCGAGTTATATGTCTTTAAGTTCCAATTACAAAATTTGTTGAGCTCGTGTTTGACGTTTAACATTCCAGGATCGATATAATTAAACGTCAGTCTTATATTGGGTCAATAAGAACCGGTTGAGCACTGGGGTCGATGCACTCGACTTAGGACCTCCCCCAAACTGCTGGCTTTGTGACAAAATTTTTAATCAATATTAAATTTTATACACATCAAATTTCTAAATATCTACACAACTACAATTTTTAAATTGTTATAACATATTTTGACGAATGGCCAATCAAGAATTAGGCAATTGATTTAGTTTTTATCCTGATTGATACAGTCTTAAGTTGGAATTAACTTTTGTTTTATCTTTCATTATAATAATATTTGTACGAATAGGCGTTTCAATTTGTCGAACAAATCAGCTTTTCCGTTTGGGCTCTCAATACAGAAACTTTTGTGTTATTGTTCTACAAACTTTCTTTGTCCAGTCTTGTAGAATACTAACTGTTAAGATATTTGTTGGTTTTACTCAATATTTTTTTCGTAGAATCTTATTCGAGTTTCTCTTTTTCCTTTATCTTTAACGCATTTTTAACTGTTCAGTTTACAGCAGTGTTGATAATTTCTTTTATGTAACCAGGCTTTCTGTTCCTCTCTTCTCTCTCTTATTTTATCCATTGTTTGCATTTATATCGTATTTTATATTCTGCCTCCCAAATTCCCACCCACTAAACCTACAATGATTGCCTGTCTATTGTTGTTGTCTTATATTCAACTATGATTCTTTGCAATGATTTTGTATTGATGACTTGCTAAAATGTTGTAGCTATTCAAATGACGTCAAATGTTGGAAGAAGCTCTTCCACTTCAAAGCGTCTTATCAGTTTTGCTTTTGTTAGAATTGGTTGTCTTAATGTTTCCTTTTCCTTTTAAGGACCTTTTCCTGGTTATTAATATTGTATGGTCTTTATATGTGTTTGACTTTTTTTCACATGATTCACATGAAAACACTCCCTTTCTTCATCGTTGAAAAACGATGTGTCTTCTCTCCTGAAACTATTTTCCTATTCTCTGTATCCTTTGTACTGTTTTCTCTTGGCAATGTATGAGTAGAATGTGTTTTATAATGGTCGAAACCAGTAGGCCACAACTCTATTGTTTTACATTCAGTGTGTATGCTTTCATGAAATATTTTGTCTGCTCAAGAGATAATTTATTGTTAGTAAATCTGCATATATTTGCCAACACATTGGATTTTAAAATTTTGTCGTGTATCTTCTCTCCTGTCTTTCTCCCTCGACCTGGCCGAGAACAATCGTATGTGAATTCATTTGTTCGACGCTATCACGATGTACGAAGAAATTCGTCAGTTATTTGCCCTTAGAAGTGGAAATATATCGTAAACATATTTTAACTAAGCCAAAACTCCTTTATGCCTAAACACTGTTTGTCGCTGTTGCTGCTGCATTTCTTTAGACCAAACGGTTTTAATTAAAGCTACATCTTTAAGCTTGTCCAGATTTATCTCTCTTCGGAATTTTCCATTGATATTGGCTAAAGAGCTAGAAATACATCTACGAAACCGAAAGGGACCTGCACTGGACAAAGATCGTGTTTTACACATTTTACCACAGGAGAGAATTTTGTGTTCACGGTAATTGTGGAGGTTTTGCCTTTAAAAGTCGAAAAATGTCACAAACACTTTGACTGACACAAAGTTAGTTTATGCCTAAACACTGGCTAGCACTGTTACTACTGAATATGTATGTACACACACAGACACAGACACACACACACACACGCATATATATATATATATATATATATATATATATATATATATATATATATTAGCCTATTCGCTTTGCCCGCGGGGCGGCATCATATGAAGGCTAAAATAATGCGAACCGCATTGTGACAAGCGATGTGTAGCAACATCTGATAGCCTGGTCAGTCACAGTGAACGCGGTGATATATATATATATATATATATATATATATATATATATATATAATATATATATATATTAGCCTATTCGCTTTGCCCGCGGGGCGGCATCATATGAAGGCTAAAATAATGCGAACCGCATTGTGACAAGCGATGTGTAGCAACATCTGATAGCCTGGTCAGTCACAGTGAACGCGGTGATATATATATATATATATATATATATATATTATATATATATATATTATATATATATATATATGTATGTGTATGTATATGTGGGTATATATACACACACTACCGCACACATGTAGAGGTAGAGAGAATTCTGCGGATAAACAAATTAGACATGAAATATATTAAATATATTAACAAAGTTAGGGTATGAAATACAAGATGTATATACAGTAATGCCTCACTTTACGAGAACTCACTTTACCAGTTTTATTTTATAATAAATATAAAAAGTTTAAAACACAAGATCTAAATTTTGAACTAAGTACGAAAGTTTCTACTACCACAGCAAACGCTTGTGTGTGTTACCGAGAAATTTTCAGAGCGTAAAAAAAAAAAGCTTCTTCTCTGAAGACAAATCTGCGAGTCCGTCTGCGAGATCTTGCGAACTGGCGATTGCGTCTACAAATGATGGTGTGCGCGAGTCTAGTGCTAGTAAATGTGATTCAGAAGACGATTATGATAATAATACTTTTTTTATTATAGATGATCATGGCATTCTTTATACTTTATAGAAAATATTCTTTACATTCTACTATTGTTTTATTGCCATTCATTACGAGA
>NC_042999.1:30833584-30848584 GCF_006345805.1 Octopus sinensis | reverse complement strand
TTATAAGCGCACAAACAGACAGACAGAACGGGATTTATGTATGAGATATATATGTATATATATATATGTAGGCATGTATGTATATATATGTATATATATGCATATATATATATATATATATATATATATATTCAAGGCGCGTGGGTTAGTGGTTAGGGCATTCGACTCACGATCGTAAGGTCGTTAGTCGAATTTCCGGTGACGCGTTGCGTCCTTGAACAAGACACTTCATTCCACACTGCCCCAGTCCACTCAGCTGTCAAAAATGAATAGTACCTGTATTTCAAAAGGGCCATTCTTGTCACCCTCTGTGTCACGCTGAATTTCCCTAAGAATTTCATTAAGAGTACATGTTTCTGTGGAGTGCTCAGCCACTTTCACGTTCACTTCATAAGCAAGAGATGCACAAGAGAAACAGAAAAAGCTTTAATTTAAAAGAGCAGTGTATCATACAGAACGTAACTACCAACCTGAAGAAGTAATTTACGGCGTTATTCGCTCTTTGACTATTTCTCCTATAGACGTAAAATGTTGAAAAATATAACCACAGAAACATATGAGTAGCAGAGAAATATCATACCGCAGCGGTAGTAGCGTCGCAAAATGTTCTTACGTTCGTCTTTGGGGTAAATATGAGCCGCATGCTAATATAATGTCTGATCAATAAGTATCCGGACTGGTGCTAGAAAAAGAAAACTACAACTCGTACCAATACGCTTATGCAGATTTTTACCTTCCAGAGGTAGATTCTTAATTAAATTGTTTACACTGTTTACGCAAATTATTTTAATAGACAAACATATAAAGTCCAGTTATTTACGGTTCCGGTAAATGTACAGTGTGTTTTTTACACTATATTATTTTGGTTCGTGGAGAAATTGTTTCTCTGTAGTGTTTCTCAGCCGTGTTCTGGTTATCAGTTTACCTGGAATGATTACGACAGAAACACTGAAAGATTAACAAAAATTGTGCTTACAATTATTAATCTTTAAATTCTCTGTTAAGTAAGGTTTACTTGCTAAAAATTATTTTGAATATTTCTGTTGCACAAAGCCTACCATGTTTTTTCTTTCTTTTTTGCTGAATATGCAGGCGTTGTTCTGAAGATACTGTATTGCAGTTTTAATGCAGTTCCTTTAGATTTGATACCCCGTATATGTTTTGTTATAGAATTTGTCTTATGCAAAGCCTTGTTATTAAATGTATATGTATGCATACTTTATCAGCATTTTGATATATTTGATGTACAACTTATGTAATATCTACGTTTTTTTTTTTGAGTTATGGAATTGCATTTAAGCATTACATTGCCTGACAGGCATCTATAAGAAGGGACAGTTAATGGATACACTTAAATTGCGTAGGTTCTTGGCTTAGAATTCGTGGTGTTTTAGAGCAGTATTTTTCTTTCTCAGATGGCCTCTTGACCCTTTGAGTTATTTGCGTGTATATTTATAAAACTAGCTCATTTTGACGATCTCATAAAACTGCTTATCTGGTTATTTAAAATAGGAGATCGTTCAATACGGAATGATATGTTACTGTCCCCTTTAATAGAGTGGTTTATCTTATTAATCTACGAATCAGCATTTTCGCTGTTTATTGAATAGCCACAGTTACAATTCCTATTATAAAGTATTTGATTCATTTCTATTTACTCGATACCAGGGAGTGAGCATTAACAATTTCACCTTGATTAAGGGTATGTTGTAATATATATAAACGATAAAGAGAATTTATGTCAAGGCCAGTACAGGAACGTCAATTCATTTGTTGCATTTTGCCATATCTAAGTAGTGAAGGTTATCTGCAAGCTTCGGTATTGTAAAGTATAAAAATTTTGCCGGGTATCTTATACCACAAAATGATATGGGATTTGTGTTTAAAAGTTTTATTTAGAATATTAAAAGAAACATTTTAAATATTAGCAAAATACTTTAGGAGCCTTATACCAGGTTATGTTTCTTCTCCTGGTTAAATTTACGGTTATATGTATACGATGATACTTGACAAATGGTTTTGGTTTATTTACATACCTGTAATTTAGCTGTTCGACGAAAAAAAGCTATGGAGTAAGTACCGGATATTAAAAAGTGTACACTTACGTACTGAGGTTGATTTGTTCGACTAAAACCATTCAAGGTGGTGCTCTATCATGGCCACAATTTAATGATTGAAACAAGTGAAATGTTTATATACATACATACATATATACATACATATATATATAAGTAGTTGAATGAATTATCTTAGTATGGATAATACATATATATATATATATATATATATATAATATATATATATATATATATATATATATATTATATATATATATATATATATTTGTGTGTGTGTGTGGAGGCGCAATGACCCAGTGTTTTTGGCAGCGGACTCGCGGTCGTAGGATAGCGGTTTCGATTCCCAGATCGGACGTTGTGAGTGTTTATTGAGCGAAGCCACGAGGCTCCGGCGGCTTGTGGTGGCAATCCCTGCTGCACTCTTTCGCCACAACTTTCTCTCTCTTTCTGCTGTTGGCCTGCTCGCTTAGCCAGTGGGGTGGCGTCATTTGAAGGCTAATACAATGCGATGCGCATTGTGACTAGCGATGTGTAGCAACATCTGATAGCCTGGTCGGTCACGTTGATCACGGTGATATATATATATATATATATTTGAAAAAACAAACAATATATATTGCATAAACTACCACGAAAACCACTCTGATGGCAATGCTTGTGCTACTGTCATACTTGCGCGAACACAAGTATGGAAGTGTAACAAAAATATGCTCACTTCGACCTATAAATTGATTACATTTAACTAAATATTGGAATTTGAAAAATCAGTACTGATATGACGATTTTGAAATCTCTTCCGACATTTAAGAAATATTGGGAAGAAAAATTATTTGTTTTATTAGCCATAATTAATTGTAGACAATTATGATGGTTTTAAAAATTTTGTCGTACATTAGTTTGGATTTTGTATCCGGTGATCGCACATTTAGAATCAATCATGCAAAGTTATCGACTAAGATATTATATTTTCACTTGTTTAGCTTCATTTAAAAAAAAAATTAAATCATTTTTCTACATTACACTTATGTGAAATGGGATTTTTATCATTCATTGACATCCTGTTCACTGAATGGGAATACTCAATTGAACTGAAATTAGATCGATTGCGTGTCTGTCGCAAGTCAAAGAAGAGGAAAATATCACTCCAAAGCAAGTCCATATTTCTTATTGGTATCAATATTTCATTTGACAAATACCGTTGTAAGTAATTAGTTTTTTTATGAGTTTGTTATATACACGCACACACACACACACATTTATTGTATAAAACACAAATTTATTTTGTAAAAATATAATTTGACTTCATGTATAAGTGCGTCGAAATATTTCTATTTCTGAAATATACTGCAGTTAAGGAAAAATAAGCTAGAGAAACTGCCCCTTGATGAGTCAAGAACACTCACGACTCTAAATTTAAAGTAATTTTATGTTTCTGAAGAAGTATCAAAGCTTAGAGGCTGTGATATTCGTTATTGTGCCTCCATATATTAAACTCGGTAAATGAATCGAAGCTCAAGTTTCATATATTGTTGAATTGTTCTTTTCTTTTCTGCTCTAGGCACAAGGTCCGAAATATATGGGAAAGAGGCCAGTCGATTAGATCGACCCCAGTACGCAACTGCTACTTAATTTATCGAGCCAAAAGAATGAAAGGCAAAGTCTACCTCGGCGGAATTTGAACTCAGAACGTAACGGCAGACGAAATACCTATTTCTTTACTACCCACAAGGGGCAAAACACAGAGAGTACAAACAAGAAAAACAAACGGATTAAGTTGATTATATCGACTCCAGTTTGTAACTGGTACTTATTTAATCGACCCGGAAAGGAAGAAAGGCAAAGTCGACCTCGGCGGAGTTTAAACTCAGAACGTAAAGACATACGAAAATACCCATTTCTATGCTACCCACAAGGGGCTAAACACAGAGAGGGAATACAAGGACAGACAAACGGATGAAATCGATTCGACCCAGTGCGAAACTGGTACTTAATTTATCGACCCAGAAAGGATGAAAGGCAAAGTCGACCTCGGCGAAATGTGAAATCAGAACGCAGCAGCGGACGAAATACCACAAAGCATTTCGCCCGGCATACTAACGATTCTGCCAGCTCGCCGCCTTTGTTCAATTATTCTTTTAACATAAGAGAAATTCACTTTGATTTTAAAACTAAAGTTTGTAAATCTCAAGCTTTCAAGGGTTAGATAACATGGAAGAAGCGATTAGCTGCAATTTGAATAAACAACAATTATATATTCAATGAAATAATGAAATTTAGAAAGCAGAAGTATTGTCATTAACTTTGAATATAAATCAAATTGAAGTTGACATTAAGAAGATGTGTCCCATAAAAATATTGACTTTTATCGACCACAGTACAATTTATCGTCTTGATATGCTGTAGTATACAGCATAATGAAATGAGGTGACCTTTATGATTTTCCTTGCAGAAGTTAACTTTAGCTTAGTGGCCAGTGCAAATGACCACTTAGTGTTTCGCTATAACATTCAACGAGTTTGATATTACGATTAATGTGATTGTAATAAAAATTTCTGTATCAGAGCTCTCAAATCTCTAATCTTTACAGTTTGCAATAATTTTATCCCAAACACATGATAAAGATGGTTAATTGACTGAAATCATTTTCATAATAAATTTCGTAATTTTACATGCAATTTAAACATTTCGATAAATTGTCGGTGTTGTAGTTCTCAGAAGATTTCTCTACTTCGCTTAAGTTTGGGTATCAAAGCACCTATGGAAATATAAGCCAATTATGACCGTTTTCAATTTAACACAGCATGATAACTTCCCATTAACTATACATAAAGCTAGCTAATTTCCGGAAATTTTGACATTTGTACGAGAACTGTTATATTTTAGCACTTCAAGGTATGAAACCTCTATTCCCCAAGTGCACACTAAATAGATTAGAAACTATGAATGTTTTTATTAGCGAAATATTAAGGTTTCAACTTAGCAGAATTCAGTATTGAAAGTTATTCACGTTTATGTGTGTTCCTGTATATCAGAAGTATTTTTAATAATATTAACAGAGAAGAAATGATAGAAGCTGTGAACCTTTTGAAGTCCGCTAGAGGAGGTGTTCTCATAGCAGAGATCTACCTCAATGCTTGGAGCATAGTGGTCTCCATTTTAAAGATATACAATGACCAAATGGTCCTATGAAATAGTGTGATTGATTAAGGGTATCGAAAAAAGAAAAAAAAATCATATCTTCGGATTCGCTTCAGTAAAAATTCTATCTTTTCAACTTCACTTTGAAATGGTGTGGTCGATCTAAGCTAGAAAACTTGCAGAATTTGCATTGCCGTGAGATTGAACCCGCAACCGACCTGAGGAATACTTGAAGGTATTTGATATGAAAATACCAGGAATGATTCATCAAGCTTTAAGGAAACGTAGATCATAAAGAATCTTTGTGAAATACCATTATAATCATTACTAATGGAAGGAAATATATTCTCAACACACATCAAACAGAATACATAAATTATTCAAAACGGAAGAAGGACGAATTTCATATGTTTGATGTGAAATTGATATACACTTGTTTTGATATCTATTTATGTCAGTTCAGTATTCACAGAAAATAATGTTTTTATGCAGCACTAGCAGATCACTGCTTCTTCATGTGAATATCTACTCCTATTAGATATTTCAATCCGCATGGAAATTAATAAGTTAAGTGCATAAAGATCATTTCTGCTCATAAATCAAATATGCTGAACCCAAGTAATATATCATCTGAACTAAATACCAGGAGTACAAGGACAAACGTAAATTAACCAGCTTGGGATCACATGTCATTGAAATGGAAGATCTAAGTATGAAGACAACTGATAAATCGAAAGGGCTGGATAAGTAAATGTACAAATATATACTAAATATATAAGGATAACCATAATACAGGCTTTACAGTTTCAAAGTGTTGAGCTAGAGTATATGTTATGATATTGGTGTTGTTGCTATTTACCGTTGTGAACATAGTCGAAGAAAACCATGATCAGAGGCATTCTAATCATGACCATCCCTTCTGTATTGTTATATATTTCAATGTGAAATTTCCATTTTTAAGACAATAAAGTAATATCATTTCCTACTTATAAAAGTATTGTCCCTTAACAGAGATTTTCATTGGAAGACTCTAATAGATTGAGTTAAATTTCGATTAGGTTTAAACCAGAATAAGTGTATTCAGAAATAACCGAGGATAATAAAATAATTGCTTTAATGCTTGAATTTATCATTATATTCATATATTTAAGATTTCGGAAAAACATTTATATTAGCGTTTCCTAGCATATATAATTAAAATAAATAACGGCGGTGCATCAGCATGGCTGCAGCTCTGAGCTGAAACTTAAAAAAAAAAAAAAGATCTACGTGATCTGAGAGTGATTCGTCGTGTCTTGAATACGCTTCTCCATATACATATGGTAGAATTTTTCAATTTTACAAGGCACCTATTATTCCACAGAGGAATTATTCATGGTTTATGACGACAGCCATGGCTTAAAAGAAAGATAAGAAAGATGTGGAGACTTTAGTTGCAAATCATAATACTCACTATCCAACATCTATTATGATAGGTACATCTAATTTTCACCGAGTACTATTTACAGTTGAATGTTCGAAAATTTAGTATATGCTGCTGTGTAGTAATAAGTTTGATCCCAACCACATGTTTCCGAGTTAGGTTACCCTCTATGACACCTTTGAATAAGTTTTCTACTATAGCCTATGGCCATCTAAAACCTTGTGTATGGATTGGTAGAAAGAAACTGAAAGAGACTCGCCTGACAACTGGTATTGGTTTGTTTACCTTTGCATCACTTAGCGGTTGGGCAAAACAGACAAAGCGATACAATAAGTAACAGGCTTGAAAAATGTATTGGAGGTTGCTTCTTTTGGCAAAAATTGTTCCAGGCGGTGTCCCAGAATAGCAGCAACTTAATGACTGAAAGAAGTAAAATATAAGAGACCACCCTTAACGTTAGCGAATTTAAATGCACATAATTCTGCTTGGGTTATTAGGAATTTTTGTTTACATAGATGCAAATGTTAAGTTCATTATATTTTCAAATACACGGTCATATCTTTTATGCCCTTTATAATATTTTCTCTACTTTTCCTTTATAGTTTTATATCAACTTATTCTTAATATTCTTCTTACATGTTAACAGCTGTTATCATTTGATAACTTTTCTAATTAGCATTATCAAAACAAACATTCGTTCTATTATCCGCATATCTTTATCTTTCACCTTCTGTTTGTTTCAGTCATTAGATTATGGCCAAGCTCGGGGACCACTTTGAAGAATTTCAGTCGAACGAACCAACCCCAGTATCTGTTTTTTTTTTTTTGTAAAACCGTACTCATTTTATCAGACTCCTTTGCCGAACTACACGTTACGGGGACGTAAACGTAACAACACACTTACATACATACATACATACATACATACATACATACATACATACATACATACTACATACATACATACATACATACATACATACATACATATGTAATTGAGGCATTGCATTGCACCATCCCTCTAAACTGTACTAATAAATTCATGAAGGGACTGTATGATGTAATCACCACCAAATCAAAATACCTCAGCACAAATTCCATCCTTTCCAGGATTGATGTCATAACCTCATCAATTCAGGAGGGCAATTTAAGGAGCTAATGATAGGTCATTTTGGGATAGTATCAATCACTGTTTCATCCACAACTGACTCATGGTTTAGGAGTTCAGAGAAGTGTTCAATCCAACAACCTGTGATATCTGTTGATTTAGTAAACTGAGTAGAAGACTCCTTGGGTAGCAAAGGAGCTGATACGGAGCTCTTAGGCCCATAAACTTGCTTCACAAGATGGTAAAGTCATTTGCATCAGCAGCAGCCTGAACATCACGAGCAAGACCCTCCAGTTAAGTGTTCTGCATCTTCCTGAGAGATCGCTGCAATAGTGATTTTACACTGTTATAGTGAGCAAATGCTGGATTTCGTTGCACAGCTGAAAGTCCTCTGTGCAGTAGTACGTTGTGGGCACGGCGCTTTACAGCCGATAGTCGCTGAACTTGAGCTTCATTTTCATCAAACCAGTCTCCGTCTGGCAGTAGCATATCCCAGTGTTTCAGCAGTCCGAGTGGTCTTTCAGCACCCCGGACACCATCCCGGAATTTCTGAGTACTCTTGCTATTGCTAAATAGCCGTTGAGCTTTCACTAGGTTCATCCGACCTTTCAAAACGTCTTGCTTTTAATCCCGCTGGGTTTCTAGCAACTTTCCTCACCAGGGCAGCTTTGTGTGGGGTGCCGGTTTAGTGGCCGGCAACCCAACCGTGCAGCAGGTTGTACTAGATTCCATGTTACCAGTAGCACTTATGAAAGCCTCGTAAGTGACCTGATATACAAACCAAATTATGCATTCCATGTTTTGCAATCGTTCAAAAAATGGTAAGCGAACGAATATCTAAATTACAACTTCAAGTTCCAGTGTTCAATAAATTAAAATACTATAATTTCAGTATGGAGTAAACACGGGGAAGGTATGAACTGCCAACACTCACCTGATCTATCCTCTTAAGAAGCAGAGATAATTTAAATAAATCTAGAATTAGGCGCAGGAGTGGCTGTGTGGTAAGTAGCTTGTTTACCAACCACACGGCTCCGGGTTCAGTCCCATTGCATGGCACCTTGGGCAAATGTCTTCTACTATAGCCTCGGGCTGACCAAAGCCTTGTGAGTGGATTTGGTAGACGGAAACTGAAAGAAGCCCGTCGTATATATGTATATATATATATATATATGCGGGGGGGTTTGTGTATGTGTGTTTGTCCCCCTAGCATTGCTTGACAACCGATGCTAGTGTGTTTATGTTCCCGTTACTAAGCGGTTCGGCAAAAGAGACCGATAGAATAAGTACTGGGCTTACAAAAGAATAAGTCCCGGGGTCGCGTTGCTCGATTAAAGCCGGTGCTCCAGCATGGCCGCAGTCGGATGACTGAAACGAGTAAAAGAGTAAAAGAGAGTAAAGAGTAATTAATTTTGTATGTTATTTAATATAGCTTTATTAATCGTTTTTTTTTCATGTACATGGTCACGCGTAATTATTTCGCTCAGTTCATTATTTATGTAGATTAACTTGGTCATGTATGTATTTTCCTCCATTTGCATGTGCCTTAGTATTTCCTACCGTGAAGATAAGGAAGGAAAAGTGCCGTATTGATGCTGCAGATTAATGCAGAAATATTTGTCCATGACTGTTCCCTGGTCTTCAGGTAAGAAGACTTCATGCCAATTCTCGACTCTTGATATTGTGTTCTCTTTTCACAACTTTCTGTAGGACCCGCCGCAAGATATTGCTCCACTGTGTGGTAGCGGAAATAATTTCAATAAAACAAATATCTCACGTAATATATCCTTATTCGTATATTGATATTTGTGTTTGCGTGTGCCTAAATATTTATGATTGTATTTATAAATATATATGTCTATCTATATGCATGCGCACACATACACAATCACATATACACACACACGTATATATATATATATAGCTGTGTAAACACAATGAACAATGAAGAACGATAACACGAGAGGGAAAAATGTTAACAAATACCACATGGTTCCGGGTTCAATCCCACTGCGTGGCACATCGAGTAAGCGTCTTCTATAGCATTGGCCCGACAAAAGCCTTGTGAGTGGATTTAGTAGACGGAAACCATCGTATATATGTACATGTATATATATACATATATATATATATATATATATATATTATATATATATATATATATATATATGTGTGTGTGGTGTGTGTGTGTGAGTGTGTGTGTGTGTTTGTGTGCCTGTATTTGTCTCCCCCAACATCGCTTGACAACCGATGCTGGTTTGTTTACATCCCCGTAATATAGCGGTTCGGCAAAAGAACCGATAGAATACGTACTACGCTTACAAAGAATAAATCTTGGGGTCAATTTGTTCGACTAAAGGCGATGCTCCAGCATGGCCGCATTCAAACGACTGAAACAAGTAAAAGAGTATGTCTTTCATCAAAGGAAAGAGAAAAGCAAAACATAATAGTGAGAGACAATTAAACAGTCTAAGGACCAAAAACGAGGTAGGAAGATGGTTCTATGACTGGAGTTAAGGAGGAAGCGTGGGTGTGTATGTGTAAATATAGGAGTTTAGCCGTGTTTAGAGGCGGGCATATGGTGATAGTGATGTTTGCAGCTTCGTAGAGCGTATTAAGTGTAGAGATTTGAGCAATTGCAGAGGTATTGTGGTATAGATAAATGGGGATATGAAGTGTTGGTGTGTATGTGAAGCTAGGATGGATGATATGACGAACAAATCTAGTGTGAGAAGGTAGAACATGGATTGAAGTCTACCCTAATCAGTCGTTTGCTATGGTTGTATATCAGATGCACTTTCGAAGTCATTGCAACCGACTACAAGACCTCCGAGAATTGCCGGAGGGAGAGAGGGAGATATCATTAATTCCAGAACCTGGCCTAAATGCGAAGGACAACGATGGTGCTAGTTGTTGGTGCCTGACTAAGCGATGAAATAAATCGACCACTCAAATACGCTGTGGCAGAGTTTGAACTGAGGGCACAAACAACCGCTAGAGATACGAAGGACATCCTGTCAGATTTTTCTAACGATTCCGTCAGTTTATTTGCGTAGATTATGACTGTATCAATCCTGGAAAAGGAAATGTAAAGTTGACCTCGGCAGAATTTCAAATCAGAACTCAAGCACATAAACTTATCAATCAATCAATCAATCAATCAATCAATCAATCAATCATCCAACCAACCAACCAGCCAAACAACCAACCAACTTATCTATCTATCTATCTATCTATCTATCTATCTATCTATCTATCTATCTATCTATCTATCTATCTATGTCTGTATGTCTAACTGTCTGTCTTTCCATCTATCTATCTATCTATCTATCTATCTATCTATCTATCTATCAATCTATCAAAGCTTTTCTTTCCACGGGTAAACCTCACCTGTCTCCCCTTTACACTTCATATGGACATTTCTGTGATAACGATCCCTATTGATCAATTTTTTTCCTTTCCCCTCCCCTTTTCTTATTTTATCCCCCCCTTTATTGTCCTCTTTCTTTTCTTTTACAATCCCTTTTGATTGAAAACCAAACCCCCTTTTTTAACCCCCCAAAAGAAAAGCTCTACCTTGTAATTTGTTCTGTCTGTGTGCAGCCCTGTGTGGCTAATAAAGAAACATATCTATCTATCTATCTATCTATCTATCTATCTATCTATCTATCTATCTATCTATCTATCTATCTATCTATTTATCTATCTATCTATCTATCTATCTATCTATCTATCTATCTATCTATCTATCTATTTATCTATATAGAATGCTTTGGTTGTGTTGAAGTCACTCAAGGTCGACCCGGGACGGCAGAGTTGCTTGAGAGCAACGCGACACTCGCGGTGCCATTCGCCCTTCTTCGGCCTCTTTTTGATCCACGACTGTAGTTCGGTCATGGAGACGAGCTGCGGGAATGCGTGCCTCACAAACGGCGACCACACCTGTTCACCGTCGTCTACATAGAGCCGGAGATGTCGCAGTCTCAGCGCGTGTCTGCGCATCATCAACCACGGCATGCCCAGCCCTCCTTTTAACGGGTGTTGACAGCAGATGCATCGCCTGACCATCGGGACGCATCCGTTCCACAAGAAGCGGAAGAGGATGCGTTCTAGTTTGGTGATGGTAGGGTCGGGACAAGGTACGACGGTCAGGCGGTAGTAGATGATGGACGCGATGTACGCGTTCACCACCTCCGCCCGACCTTTTAGGGACAGTTTCCTCTCGGCCCATTGCTGGGCGAGAGTGACCACCCTACTCGTTATCTCGTTCCAGTTCTTCTCCATTTGGAGGTCCGGACCGAACCAGACCCCGAGAAACTCAACCGGGCCGTCTGTCCAGCGTCCCACGACGGAGGTACTGGTGGACGGCATGGGTTTGCTTCTCCAGGTGCCGAGCCGCAAGCCCACTGACTTTTCCCGGTTGATTTTTGCTCCTGTCACCGCTTCGTAGTCTTTCAGTGTCTCGCCGACCCGCTCGATGTGCTCGTGGCTTGACACTATGACGGTGACGTCGTCCGCGTATGCAGACACGCTCGTCCCGCATCCTAATTCTCGCGGGATGCCCCTCAGAGTCGCCAGCTTCCGCAGTAGTAGCTCAAGAGTCAATACGTATAGATGCGCCGAGAGGGGGGCATCCCTGACGGACCGAACGTGCAATGTCGAAGGGTCTCGATAGATGTCCATTTACGCGAATTACCGAACGGATGCCTCAGTACAAGGCAGCTATCCAGCCGCGGAAGACGGGACCGAAACCAGCCGCTCTCAGGACTGCCTCCAAGTATCGATGGTCAAAGGCTTTCGATTGATCCAAGTTGATCAGGGCCCCACTCATGCCAGGTTCGTTAACTACCCTGTCTATGATGTAGCGCATCAGATGGAGGTTGTCATGGATGCTCCGGCCCGGCACGGCGCATGTTTGTGCGTTGTCGACCAGTTTCTCCATGACAAGCGCCAACCTCTTGGCTAACACCTTTGTCAAAATTTTCAGGTCTGCATTGAGCAGAGTGATTGGCCTAAAGTTATCTATAACGTTTCCCTTGTTTGGATCTTTCTTCAGCAGAGTTACAGCTCCTCGACTCACAAAACCGGGTATGCTCCCGTTTTGCTGCCAGTTGCAGTATACCGCTGCCAAGACGTCTCCAAATAAGTCTGGCATACAATAGTAAAATTCGTAGGGTAGACCATCCAAACCCGGTGATTTGTCCCTCGAGCATTCTGCCATCGCTTCCCGCACTTCCGCCGCCGTGATGGCACCTTCGCAGCACCCTGCCTTTCTTGTCGAGAGTCGTGGCAGGCTATGTAGGTAGGCACTGAAGTCTACCCTACGTTCTTGCCCTCCACTCGTCCCGAACAGTCGGGCAAAATGCTGCTGAAAGGCCTCACACATTTTACTTGGCTCGAGCAATTCGCGCCCCTGTTCATCTACCAGTGACCGAATGGTGGCTTTGTTGCCCTGTTGCGCCTCTGCCACCCGGGCCTCTCTCGCGGCTCCAACACCTTCGTTCCTTAGAGCACGCATCCTAGCTCTGACAGCACATCCTTCGTGTGGCGTTGAAGTGTTGGTCGAGGGCCAACCTCGCCGCCAAAACGTCGGATGCGATGCCGCTTCTAATTGCCTCTTCTAGCTTCTTAACTAGCTCACCCTCTACTCTATTTCTATCTATGGCTAGTGCTTTGCTGTACCTAATCGCTTCTGCTTTTACTGCTCTCTTGAGGGCAAACCACCATTTGTTGTGATGATGGCTCCCGTCAAAGCCCTCTTACTAGTGTGCTAATCCGGTCTCTGAAAACTTGTCTGGACGGGAATGATGCGTTCAGTTTCCAGTACCCAGGACCCTGTCTATGTGCCTTATCTAAGTCTAGCGTACACGTCACCAATTTGTGATCCGTGTAGCTGACTGTGTGGAATTGTGGACATCCTAAGTTATCCTTGTCTACTGTCCTACACAGTATCCTATCTAGATACGATCTCGACGACCCACTGCGGTTGCTCCATGTCCACGTTGGTGCATTGGGTGGTCGAGTCGGTACCTGTCAGACAGTTGGAATCGTCTGAGCAGGTCTCTGAGGCATTTGCATCCCCTTCTGTTTCTGTCTCTACCCACGTAGTCTACATGCGTGTCCAAGGTAGCATTCCAATCCCCCACTAAGAGTAAAGGACGAGACGTTCCCAAGAATACTTCTAGACGTCGAAAGAAATCCGCCCGACCTGTTAAGGGCGGTGCGTAGACTGATAGGAGTCGAAAAGCGCACCCATTGCTGCCGTCAACATCCAGATCGATCAGTCTACCCTCCGAGTCTACGAATATCGTCTTGACTTCGAGATCCAGGCTCTTGTGAAAAAGTACCGCGGTGCCACTACCGCCCATCCTCGGCAGACAGGGAGCGAAATAAATGTTAAACTGTCCGCCAAACATGGACTTTAGGGCCCGTGGCTCGTGGAGTCTGGTCTCACTTATGGCTATGATTCCCAAATCATGTGACTTGATGTCATTTAGGAGGTATCCTTGTTTCCAAGGAGACCCCAAGCCACGCGCATTCACACAACCAATCTTGACCATGATTCTATTGGGGTGTGTGCTTTAAAACACACAAATGAAAGTACAGAGAGTTACTTACTTGTGTCGAAAGTTTTGGCTTCCTCGTTCTTTGATGTGTCTTCGAGGAGGTTTCTATATAGTTTGGGACAGATATTTCTGGAAACCCCCTACAGCATTTGGGAAGAGGGCTTTGAGTTTGTGGTGTTTGGTGTGTGTGTGATGTGTAGTATTTTGATGTGTTTGTGGTGTGTGTAGTGCGTGGATGATTGCTATTTTTAAAGTCATCTTCACAAATGTTTGTGTATCCTGTGATGTACTCCATTAGTTTGGAGTCTTTGTGTCTATCGCTGATAGCATTGTTTTTGTGGTGTTGGTGCTTTTTTGTTGTGTATGGAGTTTTCAGGGTTCAGGTATCTCCCTGCTTTGGTTGCGATTTCTTGTTTGGTTTTTCTTGATCTTTTTCTTTTACCCCCTGTGGCTATTTGCCATTCTGTCGAACTTTCATCGTTAGATGAAAAGTCTGACGAATCAGCAGGGGGCAAGGTAAAGCGTGTGGGTGTGTTGTGCGGTTGTAGATATTGTTGTGGTGCGCGGGAGGGTGTGTGTTGCTGGGGGGTTGTTGTGGTTATTGTCTCTCCTACATCCTTGGTGCTTGTCTTCTTCGTTGTTATTCTTGGTGTTGGAATTGGTTTATTTGTTGTTGGTGGTGATGAT
>NC_042999.1:30821084-30828584 GCF_006345805.1 Octopus sinensis | reverse complement strand
TGTATGTATGTATATGTGTCTGTGTATACATGCACATATATATATATGTATTTATAAGAAGATTCTAAATTTAAAAGAATTTTAAAAACATATTCTTAATATTGTCTGACACTCCAACTCTCTTGAAATAGATACATAGATACATATATACAGATATATGTGTGTATGTATGTATGTATATTTGTCTGTGTATACACGCACATATATATGTATTAATAAGAATATTCTAAATTTAAAAGAATTTTAAAAACCTCCAACCACAAAATTCAAGGCACTGAAAACAAATCGCTTATTACAAAGCTAGCACGAGATTTGTACTAAGGTAACATAAATTTTCTCCGTGGTGGTGGAAGTTGTGGTAGTGCTCTGGATACTGTTTTTTCCGTTCTTTTCTATCGATATATATATTCTTAATATTGTCTGACACTCCAACTCTCTTGAAGATCTTTTAAACGATATATGGATTTACTTGTCATTCATGAGGAATTGCTTTGGATGTTTATTCTATGGGCATTTATTGGTATCTCATTCATGGATATAGTCAACCAAATTCGTTTAACTCAGAATGCTTTCTACATATCTCTCTGGATTTCTTTTGTCCCTGTAAATTATTTTACACACACACACACACACACACACACACACACACACACACACACACACACACACATACACACACACACAAACACACACACACACACACACACATACACACACAAACACACAAACACAATGCTTCCTTCAGTTTCCGTCTACCAAATATATTCACAACGCTTTGGTCAGCCCGAGGCTATTGTAGAAGACACTTGAGTCTGGTGCCACGCAGTGTGAATGACCCGGAAATCATATGGTTGTTTGTTTATTTTTAATAATACTATATTTCCTTTCGATTACTGGCGCTAAGATTACTGTGTTTCTCGATATTTACCTTTGGCTAAGTAGCTTTAACAATCATGAATGCTTGACAGCTGATCCTCCGAGTAATGAAATGAAACATGATAAATACAATGTATTCAGGCGGGGAAACTTTCAATATTAAAAACACTTCCTTTTCACCAACGGATGTAAATATTCACTTCTCGTAACCAACGTTAATATTCAACCTACAACTGTACCATAGTTTTCTATATGAAATAGTAACAAAGACGATGATAATGATAAAAATAAGGCTGGGAATTAAGGAAACGAAAAAGAAGGAGGAGAAAGGAGAGAAAAAAGAAGTATGCGGAGATAATATGACAAATTTCCAAATACTCTTTGCTGGATACTCAGTTGTGTATTGTGAATGAGATTGTTGTTCGCTTGACATAAAACAGATCACATGTGAGACTATATTGATTTGTTCAATCAACACATATTGATAAAATTCTGTCCTCATTCAGAACAACATTCTTTCCCCTACCTCGCTTGTTCTTATTCTTCTTCCTCATCGCTTTCTTGATTTTTCATTTCCTGTCTTTGGTTATCTAGTTATAGTTTATTGTTATTCTGCTTTACTGAATTTCGCAAGAGTAACTTCCATTGTGTATGTGCTGTAATATAAAATACATACATGCATACATACACGCATATCTATCTATCTATCCATCCATTTCCCTCTAGGTCTCTCTCTATCTTTCTCTATCTAATCATCTCCCTCTCTCTATATATATATTCGTTTGCGCATGTGTCTATATGATTGCGCGTACACGTTGATGTGTCTATGTGTATAGATGTTATAAATATTCTTCATTGATTCTATTTAACATCAAATAGAAATATATTAAGTATCATTGAAGTTGTCAAAAATCTCACAATGGCGAAGAATAGAATAAACAAGCGATCGCGCACACACGCTTCTGAATGTTCACCCTGCCACACACAGGTACGCATGTACATATATATACATATATACACATATATGTGTGTATGTGTGTGTATGAGTATGTACATATATGTAGGCGTATACACTAGCATATATGTATAAATACACACACACACATATATATATTATATTTGTATTTATATATACATATATATATATATATACATGCATCTATATATATATATACGTACATTTGCATATATATATATTTGTACTTATGCACATGTATTTTCCTAAACCTGCACATAAGTTCAATTTCTGAGTGTATGTATATATATATATGTGTTTGTGTGTGTGTGTACGTGCATGCGTGTGCGTGTGTGCGCGTGCGCGTGCAAGCGTGTGTTTGTGTGTAAATACGTATACGAGCATTTTTTATTCTTATTTTTCCCTCATTGTGGGAATTTGACAACTTCAACGATTCTTGACGTAATTCTATTTGATGTCAAATACAATCAATAAAAGATATTTATAATATTTTATACTCATAGGTACAGAAACCTGCATATTTTAGACATATAGGGTGTGTATATTTCAACATATGTTTCGACTTATGTTTGAATGGTTTTTTTTATTTCGCTGTATGTATAAAACAATTATATCAGGAATAGACATTTAAATCGCACAAAATGCTGTGTGAACGTTTTGTTTAGTTTTAGTTGGTCAGTGTACTACAAAGTGGTAATGTGTACTATGACGTGTTAAAGAGTTTCGTCGGACAACCTGCACTCTGATGCAATACTATTCCAAATTTAAGAATGTTGTTAAAGCGTGCTCGAAATATTTTTAAGGATTCCTATGATTAAGATTACTCTTTTATTCTTTTACTTGTTTCAGTCATTTGACAGCTGCCATACTGGAGCATCGCCTTTAAGTCGAGCAAATCGACCCAGGACTTATTTTTTGCAAACTTAGTACTTATTCTATCGGTCTCTCTTGCCGAACCGCTAAGTTACGAGAATGTAAACGCACCAGCATCGGTTGTCAAGCGATGTTGGGGGGGGGGGAACACAGACATACACACACACACGCACACACACACACACATATACATATATACGACGGGCTTTCTTCAGTTTCGTCTACCAAATCCACTCACAAGGCTTTGGTCGACCCGAGGCTATTGTAGAAGACACTTGCCCAAGCTGCCACGCAGTGGGACTGAACCCAGGGCCATGTGGTTAGTAAGCAAGCTACTTACTACAGAGCCACTTCTGCGCCTATGATTGTTGGAAATTTGAGTATAATTCACCATTATATGACATATACGAGTAAACTATTTACACATACGCATGGGCCATGTATCTATATGTGTTTATGTGTGTTTGTGTGTGTGTGTGTGCGTGTACATGCATACATGTAATTAAATATACCTACATACACATTTAGATATATAGATAAGACAAAAACAGATATCAAAATCAAGGCTTTGAGGAGTCTTCAGGATATAAGGAAAGAGATATAGCTTTACAGCTGTTTCTGGACTATTATGGATATCCCTTCATGAAGACGATGTGACAGGTAAATGGAAAAAGAGGAGATAAGGAAAATAGAGGGAAATAATAGAATGAAAGTAGAAATAACATAAAATATTATAGTTTCAGTTCTATTATTCGAATAAAGTGGTGAATAGAAGTGATAAAAAAGGTTCCATTTCAAATTATGGAGCCGTGGATTCCGTAGTTGCCCATTTGAAGGGGTTTTGTGGAGAGAATGCATTGGTAGTACCTATGGATAGACGGGAGGGATGGATGTGTTTGATTAGAATGAGATAGGTCAAAATGAAGAGAGGAAGGAAAAATGAAAGGAACAAGCAGAGAGAAAAGAAAAAGGTAAAAAGTGTAATGTTAATAAAAAAAAAGAGAGAAAATAAGAGGGAGCGAGAAGAAAAAAGTGAAAAGAGTGAACAAATTAAGAAAGGGTTACAGAGGCGAGAAAAGGGGTCATAGTTGGTGGTAAAGATAATGTGAGGGGAGGATGGGAGAGGAGTGGGGAGGGGTGGTTAGGAAGAGGTGAGAAGGTAACGAGTGTATAAGTGTAAGTTATGGGGCTAGGGGTGATATGATAGGGCTGTATTAATGGATGGGTAGAGAAAAGGTATGGGTGAAGTGATTCCAAAGCAAATAGTAGTTTTAGTAGTAAAATTTAAAAAAGGAGGGAAGAGTATAAAGATGTCAAATTTCTACAAATAGACGTATGCGTTGGGTTAATGTGATAAGTAGATGTCAGAGAGGAGGAAAGAAGGTATAATAACATACGTACGCTCGCACCCACGTACATATAAATGTGCGCATATGCATACATACATATACATATATACGTGTATATATATATACACACACCTCTATATATACACGTATACATATACACATATACATAAATACTTATATATACATGCGCACACCAATGCACATACACATACACGTGCATGCTCACACGCCTCCATAAAGCATTCATAGACGCATATGCGCATGCTTATACATGCGAGCAGATGCACTCGCGCTTGCACATAATCACACGCACGCGCATATTCAGGAAGTTACGTATACTTATATACACATACATACACACACTCATATATGTTTGTATATGTATATACGCAAGTATATATATATATATATATATATATATATACCCGCATACATATACATACATAAAAATACATGCACACACATATATCCGCTTGTATGTCCAAATAAGTAGTGTTAAATGATTGAGCTACGGGAGTTGAAAAATTAAATATTAAAAATTAAAATGAAGATAAGGGAAGTTAAGTAGGGTTGTTGGGGATTATCTAAGGGGTGTTGTGGATATATGCTGTGTGGAAGGTTTCTAAGTCTAAAACATTAGTAGATTTTTGGGAATTTTCGAACGTAATAGCTGTACCCAGCTCCAACATTGAACCCCACACGTTAGACCACAACCATAACCCAACCTATCCTACTAACAGTATCCAGAACACTACCACAACTTCCACCAATGTTACAGATAGAATAATTAACAACAACGACTGATCTGGTTTCAGGGTTCTCCGGAAGAACTGAGATAGTAGCCATCTTTTTCCTTTGCTCAAATTTAATATCCACTGATTGGGATTCTGATAGTAGACTGTATGTTCTTTTTTGCTGTAGTCACTTGTTTTTCGTCCTCTCTCACCAACTTGATTGTTGGTGCCGTTTTCCTCTGCTACTTGTGTCCTCTGTGTCTTTCTTTCTTCAGAATGTGTGGCAAGCACCTATTATGGCACAGTTTCCATCTCTTTTGTATTCCTTTTACATCACTTTTGGTAAGTGCTATTTTGCATCCTGACAAGCTCTGTGCCAGAATGCAAGTTTCTTCACAAAGCCTACACAGCTAGCCTATTTTCCCAGTCCAAACATATAGGCTTGTTGTGTTTGGACTGGGAAAATAGGCTAGCTGTCCCTAGCAGAAGTGAGATGAGGAAATGTTCTGTCAGCATGATATCCTTCTTGATAAGTTCCTTATTTTGTCAACGCTTTCAGTGACTCTGAATTGATAGCTCTCAATCACCTTCTTTCTTCCTCCTGACTTTATGCTTCTGCATGGATTATAATCTTCATTTCCCTAAACTCAGCCCTCATTCATCATTGGAACTGGAAAGAACCGAGATTCTGCCTACCTCTTCATGTGATTCCAAAGATGTCACGTAGCTTCAGCAAGTTCTCAGCCTCCCTTTTGTGGTGTTGCCCTACCCACTCGCGCTCTGGAGTTCTAGCGATACCTAAATAACTGACACGCTTCACTTGGGTGTTCCAGTACAACTCAGGAATTTGCGACCTGGAATTCCTCCATTACGGACAACAGGAATTTAGAGCTGTTCAAATCTTATGCATATATCTACTGAAGTGAAACTTGAAGGGATACCAAACCACCATTATAAGTATTTGATCTTCTTCCCCTTCACATCTATACTTTTCATTGGAACCTCATACATTGTCATTCTCATATTAGTTCCAGTAGAAGTCTGTATTGGTAGAGCCATCCATTGCATTTTCCGAGAGGCTGCATTCAATCATTTCTCCTCAGCAACTTCTCCGTCTGATTCTCGGTAATGGTAATACAACTTTTGTCAAACTATTTAAAAGGCATTTGATTGGATTCTTTAATTTAGCCTATATTACCAAATGTTCAAGCGAATTCAGCACCTATTTTACCACCACATTGAAAAAACACACGTATAAAAAGTTGTATCACCGTGTCAAACGGACTATAAAACGCTATCATACACTACTGGACACAATACGCATTCTCTCGTCGTAAATTTACCCATTTTAGCCATCTGGAGAGGTGCAAGGTGAAATGAAATATTTCTTTCACGTGCACAATGCACCGCCTGTCTTAAAACTGAAACCCCGTTTTTACGTGCAGCACCTTAACCTATGGACAACTATACCACCCACGCAATCCACACATGCATACAGATTCATAAGACCCGCGTTTATGATATGTATGTGTGTGTGTGTGTGTGTGTGTGTGTTTCTGTGTGTCGGAAACGAATGAGCACGAAAAAATAACTCAATAAAGCCAATGACATGAATTTGGAAAAGCAACAAATGCGAATAAATGTGTATCACAAACAGTAGAGATATGATCTTGATTTTTGAATCTTATCCTCGCTTTGTGGCAGAGAAAAGAAACACATTGAGGCAATACTGAGAAACCTCCAATGTAAACATAAATACATGCCCCAAATGTTCCTTTGCGTTAAGGAAGACTTAATTTTTTAAAATCCATATTAGAGAAGAAAAGATAGGACATTATATCATTTGTTGTTATGGAAACTTATTCATGGCAAAAAAGAAAGAGAGTAGAAAAATCCTCAATTCACATATATTATGGTCATGTGGTACAAGGCATTGGAATAAAGTTTTTAAAAACCCGCTGCTATAGAGGATCCTACATACTGACTTGGGAATGTCAGTATTCGCTAAACTACTACTACTACTACTACTACTACTACTACTACTACTACTACTACTACTACTGCTACTACTGCTGCTGCTGCTACTACTACTACTACTACTACTACTGCTACTACTGCTGCTGCTGCTGCTGCTACTACTACTACTACTATACTACTACTACTACTACTGCTACTACTGCTGCTGCTGCTGCTGCTGCTACTACTACTACTACTACTACTACTACTACTACTACTACTACTACTACTACTACTACTCTTGTGTGTGTGAGTGTATGTATGTAGTAAATGTAGTAATTATAGATTCAAACAAACTCGGAACATCTGGAAATTAAAGACACGGTCAATCTCATTATTTCTGTAATGTGTACTAAATATTTTGTTCAGTTGATGTTCGTTTATATCACTTTGCAATTCTCCACATACATAGACACACACACACACGCACGTACACACACACGCACATACACACTCACGCACGTACACACACACGCACACACATACACACACATAAGTGAGTGCGCAGGTGTGTATGTACATATGTATGCAAGAATGCATCTATGTACATATATATATATATATATATTATACACAGAGAGGGAGAGAGAGAGAAATACAGAGAGAGAGGGAGAGAAAGAAAGAGAAAGATGGAGAGAGAGAAAGAAAGAGAGAGAGAAATATATATATATATATA
>NC_042999.1:30808584-30816084 GCF_006345805.1 Octopus sinensis | reverse complement strand
TCTCTCTAGCTTCATATGGGACCAATAAAAACAATAGTTGATATTTTCTTAACTTTCCCGTGATTTGTCTTCAAACTTATATTTAAGCTGTTAGTTGGACCATATCATAGGAAATATCAATTATTTGGAAACCTGGTGTAAAGTATTTGTGATGCATAAACGTTGTTTCATGTCTCGATTAGGCTTCTTTATAGATGAAAATTCCAATATCGACATTGATCTTCATTATATCCTTTGGATAAGTTGGCGAGCTGGCAGAATGGTTATTATACAGGACAATACGCTTAGCGACATTTCGTCTATCTCTATGTTCTCAGTTAAAATTCCACCAAGGTCGACTTTGTCTTTCATCCTTTAAGGGTCGGTAAAACACATGCCAATTGAGCACTGGATTCAATTTAATCGATTTGGCTCTCCGACAAGACTACTACTAACCTTCTGCCAAAATTTAAAACCAATATTTCCTTGGAATTATTCTTTTCCAAATACGGAATAATCCTGCTTAAAAGTCAAAATTATTTCAGACACAAGATTCATCACCTTGATTAGATTTTCTTTTTCATTTCCATTACTCAGTCGGGTGTGAACGAAAGAGTTTAAGATTAAAGGCAATCCAACAGTGAGTACCCCACAAGTGGTTTTCTTTTTCAGTTATAGCATATATATATATAAAGTTAATCCAAACATGAAAACACAAAGAGAAAACACAACAACGCGAGGAGGTGGAACAAATATAGTATTATTGGACGCTCAGGAAGGAAGGGAAGAAGGAGGGTTTAACGTTTCGAGCGGAGCTCTTCATCAGAAACATAGGAAAGAGGAAAGATCCAGAGAAGGGAAGACGGAGGTAAAAAATCGCCAACGGTACACACGCCCTCACAAATAATATATATGTTCCACATTCTTTAAAGTGTGCCACATTTCTAAGGATAGTAGTTGCATACTTTTTTTTCCAATCCGTCGCGCGTCTCTGTCGAGATTTCCAGTGTCCAACCACGTTGACCAAAGAAAAAAACAAACCTTTATAAACAACATAATGATGTAACTTAAAAACGTTTATATTTATTGTAAACAATCTCCTAGCTTGTTCATACACATTCTGACGCTTACTAACACATACGCGTTCATATTATTAAACACTTGCTGACATGTCCACATATAATATAAAAGTGTTGTATATCCGCAAATGCACATTCAAGCCTGATACCACATGTATTATTTATGCTGTTCCCCTGCTACCTTTTAATTCGGAACACAACTGAAATTTCTGGCTGATATCCATAGTAACCCTTCTTTATCCATAAACTACATAAATATATATTTACTTACACGAATCCTATTCAATAACACTAAATATAAAACTTTCCTATTCCCTATCTTCTCTACCTTGATGAAATTCCAAGGCTAGGAACGATGAAAAATATTCAAATTATTCACTGAAACTACATTATCATATATATTGTTTTCACTCAATGTGATACAGCAGGATAGTTCTATTTTCAGTGATTTTCAAGTGTCGTCGCATTTACTTCACATAATTTCTGTTTAATTCATGTCCACTGCGTACATCAAACATAAGCAATGTTTCAAACTGCAATTATACACACACACATACTCACATACACACACACATACTCACACACACGTATGTGTATATATGAGTAATATGTAAACATGTAATAACACAAACACACATGTATACATGTATATATAAATTTTATATACCGTTATTCTTCGAGTGTATTCCGCCCTTGAGTATAATACGCATGGGATTTTTAGGGGGCTGTACCTCTGAGAAACCTAAACCTTGTGCATAATCCGTACTCCTTCTCTAACCTGAGTCAAGGAGGCCTATGTAACGTCTTCGGTTTGTAAAACTGCATACGGTAACGTCCTTTATTATTATTGTACATATAACAATGCAAACGTGTAGCTTTTCTGTGCATTTTGTTTGCAGAAAACAAAAGAAATAACAGTACTAACAGTAATAACATGTAATAAATGTTGCTTACTGTAAGTTATGGATGATTCTTTTATGATTTCATTGCTTTCAGTCTTAGCACAAAGTGCGTCTGAATAAACATTGCCGGACAAGAAATAGAGACTAGGACATTGCTTAGAAAATAATTTTCATTTTAACCCCGTATATAGTGCGCACTAGGGATTTTGACCATTAAATTTTGGGGAAAAATGCGGATTATTCTCGAGGATTTACGGTAATTATAGACATCAGCCTACTGGCAACAACAACATGCCAAGAAAAACCGAGTATAGTTAGCAAGATGTATCTGCAGCGGAGGATGCATATACTGTTGAACAGTATCTCACCTGTAAGGGACCGATGCAAGATGAGTCAAAACGACAGTTGCGACGAACAAACGTTTCTGTGAGCTCCATTTTCCGTTTCCCTCATTCACTATAAAACCCGACGCAGACTGCAGAATTCCCGAGGTAGTTCCAGTGACACTTATATCAAAACTGTGGATAAGATCAAGTAGCCGAATTAGTGAGAGTGCTTTAAACGGCATACTGCTAACCGTATACCCAAAGTCCAAATAATAATTACTTGCTCATATATATATGTATATATATGTAGAAGGTTGAAAAGGGACACACGAGTTGATATATATGGAAAAAAAGTCAAGATAGGCGTAGGAGTGGCTGTGTGGTAAGTAGCTTGCTAACCAACCACACGGTTGCGGGTTCAGTCCCACTGCGTGGCATCTTGGGCAAGTGTCTTCTGCTATAGCCCCGCGCCGACCAATGCCTTCTGAGTGGATTTGGTAGACGGAAACTGAAAGAAGCCTGTCGTATATATGTATATATATGTATATGTGTGTGTGTGTTTGTGTGTCTGTGTTTGTCCCCCTAGCATTGCTTGACAACCGATGCTGGTGTGTTTACGTCCCCGTCACTTAGCGGTTCGCCATAAAGAGACCGATAGAATAAGTACTAAAAGGTGGTGCTCCAGCATGGCCGCAGTCAAATGACTGAAACAAGTAAAAGAGTAAAAGAGTATAGAAAATGCTAAAATAATTTTATAAAAACCATTTCAGTACCGGTTTCAGTCATTGAGACTTTTTCAACTATAAGTATGGAAAAACAATAAAATTTATAAAAATTAAAAGAAAAGTATTTTGAAAAGAATATTTGTATAGTGTTCAAACACAAGTGGCACTTTCCTTGTTTCTGTCTGTCTCTGCCTCTCTTGTTTAAAATGTGCGTTCCATATATACATATGTATATATATATGTGTGTGTGTGTGTGATCCCTCTGTCCGGCATACGCCATGATAGATCGCTAGTCACTTAACATTTTTCTATTTTCCCTCTGTTTATTTCTGTGTTCCTATCTGTCGAAGAGCATAGGCTAGAAACATAAAAGACTCTCACTTCCCGAGGGTTAAACTAATACATCACCTTGTTGTTTACACACCCGTCTTCGTTTTATGTTTTTTTGTTAATTCTCACTATATATGTGTGTGTGTATGTGTGTTTGTGTGTGTAAATATAACCACGTATGGGCGATCATCTTTTGCCGAATGACCTGCACAAATGATTTGCTTATAGCGATGAAATGTTCGTGCCGCACATTAACCCATTCTCTCCATAAAATTATCAATGTCTGAACAGGTGCACGGTGTACCGCACTTCAGGTGTCAAAATGGTCGTAGAGTAACGTCAGAACACAATGCACCACTCGGTGTAGAAATAGAAATTCCGATCACTAGATTGCGAGTGCAACACCCTACCAACTATACTATGCGATCGCATATATATATATATATATATATATATATATATAGTGCAATCCCATGGTCAGTTTCATGACCGAAGGTGGTCTCAGACTCAGAAGTATATATATATATATATATTATATATATATATATATATATACACTGATATACATTGCAAAAGATGGTCGACAACAAATATTCTGCCCAATACCAAAGATTAGCTCGTCATTTGTTTGACTTTCACCTGTTGAGCATGTCCCTTAGTGCCTAAGGATAAGGACAGCTTTGAACATGAGCAGAAGTAATGGGAAAGCGTCATTGCCATGTAAATGCATACACATATACAGATATTCACATATATAAGACCTTCGAAGGCATTATATTAAGTAAAGAGAGGAATTTATCTATACATATATAATAGAGGACAATCATGCATATACACATACATACACGCATACACATGCATGCACACGTATATATGTCCATGCACGCATTACTATTCTCATATACACATCTCTACACGCACACACATATGCATACTCATATACGTGAATATGCATATATTTAGATAAATAAATAAATAAATATATATATGAGCAACTTTTGTTTTGTTATAGTACTTATAGGACGACTAAATTTACCTGGATATTCAACTTAAATTCCTACTTTTAAAATGTCAAACGTGATTTTAGAGATATTAAACTGCTATTTCTAACCAGTAGAGCTATAATATATAGGCTCTCTCTTTGGTTCGTTAACTTTGTTTTCCTGAACATTAATGGAACAGCATTATGTCAAACTATTTCATATGATCAACTGTGTACTGCGTAACATTGCTCACAGACTTAAAAATAAAACCAAATAGCAAGGACATTAAACTTGGGATCGCGAAGAAAAACTCGAATGTTTGCTGCAACTGAATGCAGTGAAATAATTCTTCAAATTAATTGCAGAGATTTAGTAGTTTTATGATTGTAGAATTTCGCTCGTAAAACTATGGAGCTTGTCTTTTATGACTGCAAATAAAAAGTGAATAGCAATGGTTTGTTAGATTCTAATGAAACTTAAATATAATGAAATTTATTATCAACATCATCACACACCTTCTCGTTGTTGTCGCCGTCGTCGACGTTGTCAGCGTCATCTTCGTCATCGCCGTCGTTGTCCTCACCATCATCATAATCCCCCTCCTCCTCATCATCATAATCATCAGCACCCAACAGGAACCACCACCATGACTGTCAACGGCGTCGTCGTCAGCCATATTCGTACATTAACTTTGCTGAGTCGTTATCAGTTTATCATTGTCGTCATTATCTTTCTAATCTTCCCTAATCACCATATGTATCAGCAGCAGCAGCAGCAGCAACAGCAGCAGCATCAACAGCAGCAGCGGCAGCAGCAACAGCAGCAGCAGCGACAGCAGCAGCAGCACACCAATGCTATAACTCCTCATCTTTCTCATATAGTAATAAAAATACATGAATAAAGAAAAGGATGATAATAATAATAATAATAATAATAATAATAATAATAATAATAATAATAATAATAATAATAATAACGATATTAGCAACAGCAGAACACCAGGAGCAGTAACAAACTCAGCATACCCAGAACAACACCTCGCCATTAATACCACCACCACCATCAACAAAAAAAACAAAAAAAACAAGAGCAGCAGGATGATGATATTAATAATAATAATAATAATAATAATAATAATAATAATAATAATAATAATAATAAATATTAGATGCAATACCAGGTAGTGTATCTCGTGGCTTCTGATCTTTAGTGATCGGAAGTGTAATTACGTGCATGTTGTTATCTTGGTGCAAAACATGGTCGACAACAAATATTCTGCCCAATACCAAAGATTTGCTTGTCATTTGTTTGACCTTCAACTGTTGAGCATGTCCCTCAGTGCCTGAGGGTAAGTGCAGCTTTCATCATGAGCACAAGTAATGGGAGAGAGTCTTAGCCATGTGTTGAGAGGAATTCTTTCGGTTATGAATAATTCACCCCCCAAAATAGGTGCTTAATTCATCGGGCTACTGAACGCGAAGAAAATTGTGTCATGTGATGTTTATCTTGATATAAGATCACAGTGATTCGCACATATAACTGTGATGCATGTGCCTGTGTACCCTAATCAGACGGGTAGTCACGAAGGATATATTGAGCTTAGTACATGTGTCGATGGCATGAGCTGCTCCCATACTTAATTGTAATAATAATAATAATAATAGTGATAATATTAAAAATAATAATGTTAATAATAATAATGAAATTAATTCTAATGATAATAATGATAATAATGATAATAATAATAATAAGAATATTTAATAATAATAATAATAATAATAATAATAATAATAATAATAATAATAATAATAATAATAATAATAATAGGCCCACATGGGCCTAAGGTATGGAGAATGATATGAAATGTCGAGATACATCATATAATTCAGATAGGCTTAACGTTGATGAGAGGGGGGCACTACAATATTAAAGGATATAACAAAGGATATATAAATGAAAATTAGAGAAATAAATAATAGATAAGACCAAAATGATATAGATATATACAAGAAAATGGCACAATAAATCATAAAGTAACCATACTCTGGTATAAGCCAATATACACAAGCCAGATTAGATGTCAGAGATCAATAAAAAATACATAGCTTGTAATCAGCACCTGATATACAACAGATGACAACGTATCTCTAAAAGAAACAGAGAAACTCTCGAATTACAAAGATCTCGAAATAAAGACAACCCAAATGTGGAGCCTGAAGCGAGAAACATTCCTTGTAGTAATAGGTGCATTAGGTATGATTAAACAGCATACAGAAAAATACATAACCAAACAAAACGACTTCCAAAGCAAATATATATATATATACATATATGTACACATATGTATATATATATATATATATATATATAATATATATATATATATATATATAATATATATATATATATATATATTATATATATATATATCTATATATACATATACGTGCATATTTATATATATATATATATATATATATATTACATTACATACACAGACACACACTCACACATATATATATATTACGTAGAGAATATATTCCTGCGAGGCACCGCATACACTCGTACGTAAATCACATTCAATACAGTGAAAATAACAACACTTAAACAGACCACAACACATATATGTAGAGCACACACAGATATGATTCGAAGTGGAGTGAAATGCATAATAGAAAGAAGACCTCTGTATAATAATAATAATGATAATTATAATAATAATAATAATAATAATAATAATAATAATAATAATAATAATAATAATAATAATAATAATGATGATGACAATTTCTTTTATTAGCGAGAAGGACCCAAAACATGGAAGACAATACTGAAGTACGAGTTATAACACAAAAAAAGCCCATAAAAATAAGGGTTTACCATCAATCAAGGGATGATACTACCACGTTAAAGGATATAGCAGTGGATATACAACAGAAAGTAGAGTAACAAAAAATAACTAAATAGAATTCCCGATAACGGGGCAGTTCACTTAGGGTAATCCGGAATAAATCCCACACAAATATCCCACATCACTCTACCATCTCCAAGGTATGGGAAAGTGCCCTCTTCCAGTTTCTTTCCTCATGCTTAGAAAAGCATATTCAGAGAATATCCATTCAGTCTCACCAGTCTTGCCACTGTTGACTACCTTTTGATAAACACACTTGAAAGAA
>NC_042999.1:30796084-30803584 GCF_006345805.1 Octopus sinensis | reverse complement strand
AGGCGTTCCTCCCGTGTCTTTCGTATGACCACAGTATTTCCATTGTCCGGTCAGTCTCCTGTTTCCTTTTCGAGCAGTCATTATAAGCTTAGGCCCTCCTTATGGATGAATATGGAATTCATATCTTCCATGTTGGTGTGCGAAACTTTGTGAGAGAGTCAAATCTCTTACACTTATTTAGTTTGAGTCTAAATCTTCATTTTGTTTCTTCTATATTTTACTCTTCCGAAGATTTCTTATATTTCTTGTGTCTTAATTTGCTTTCTATCACTGCAACATACTCTCTGGTGCGACTGCTGTTCGGTATCTCCAGTCAGCCCTGAGCTAGAAGAGACGACCCTTCGCGTTCTCGATGCTTTTCTTAGTATTCATGAAATTGAAGATGATGAGAACCCAGATGTTTTTACTTCTGCTCTAGTTATCTGTGACCGTTGTTGCCCTCAGAGCAGTATCATCGATAGCCACATACTTGTTACCAGGATTTGACTGCCATTTCTAGCAGTTTGGATGAATTTGCAGAGACTCCCTCATTCAATGGTAAAGATAACAGTCACTGTGGGGTTGGTATGAGGCTGGTAGATGGCACTGAGATCAGAGAAAAGCTGAGACCTATTTAGTTGACCTTTTATATTATGAGTTCAAATTCTGCCATATTTTACCTTTCGTTCAACTTCTGCCTCAGGTTGTCACCGAGTCTGTTGCTGTAATCGCCTTTGTTATTCTTCGTTCAGTTTTCCTCTTTCGAAGTGAACTTTACTGCCTGTCATGTAGAAACTGGACTTTCTCTTCCGCTCCTCGCTCCAAATGTACTATAGCTCAAAATTGTCTATATTTGACGGGATTCATCATCAGGATTTGGATCGCCATAAAACTTTCAGCCGACTACATATTAGTACAAGTCACTTACGCTATTTAAGCCTACTTGTGTATAATCACAAAAGTGACTAAAGATATTTCCAAGTTCCATATGAGTATCTTTTGCCATGGCTTTTTATTCGTCCTGCCCATGTTCTACAACGCCTCTCTGTAGGCAGCACTATACAGCACAAGATGTGACAGAATTCACACTTCCTTCCACTTTATTCATGAATAATACGCACAGGATTCCATATTTGTTTGCATATCTTGAAGTAGATGCATTACGCCGAATCTTTCTTAGGATAACCTTGAAAATCTTGCATAAGGACTTTTAACATACCTCTTTGATAATTGTTCTGTTACCTGGAATCGATTCACAACTTCATTCTTTCATTCCCAACTTTAGAATAACAAGTTGCCGTTCATGATGGTGGTGCTTTGCTTACTTACATTTGAGTTTGCTTTCAATATATTTTTCCATTGTGATTATCAAATTTTATCTATTTCTATTAATGTGTGTTTAATGAAATGTTTTTGGGTCTGAATTTTGTCTACTGTAAATCTGTGTTTGCTATTATATATATATATATATATATATATATATATATATATACTGACCATTCAAAATACTACAAACAAGGCACTCCCAAATTCTTCGTCTTCTTCCTCCCCTTCTGCTCCTCCTCCTTCTCCTTCTTCTCATCCCTACCAAGAATTCACAACGACCTCGAACCCACAAGAGTAAACAACAGAGACAGAGACAGGCAGAAACAAGGAAAATGCCACTTACATTTTGAAACACTATACAAATAATCTTTTAAAAAAACTTATATTTTAATTTTTCTTAATTTAGTTATTTAATTATTACAGTTGAAAAAGTCTCAATTGACTGAAACCGGTACTGAAATATTCTTTATAAAATTATTTTACATTTTCATCCTGACTTGTTTTTCCATATATATGTAATTATATAATATATATATATATATATATATATATTATATATATATATATATATATTATATATGTTATATAAACACCCAAAACCTTTGCTACTATCATTGTAGCAAACACTTATTCTCGCAATCCAGATTGAAGGTTTGTTAGATTAATAATATTTAATACCAGTAAATATCTGCGAATTGGCAGAGTCGTTAAAACCTCGGATGAAATTTCTTTTTCCGGCACCTGTTGTTCTCATTTCAAATCACGCTGAAATAAACATCGTCTTTACTCATATATTCATAAATAAATAGCAGTAGTTAATTACAATCCAGGTATCCGAGTGTGGGAAGTTAGTAAAAAGTTAAATGACGAAGAGTAAGTTACACACTACTTCTCCTATCAAATTTAAACGAATTTCCATAAGCCTATTGTCTACATGCAACTCGCTGTTTAGCAAACTAACGTTGCTATCCCCGTGAATAAAAATCCAAAAGATGAGTAGTGGACAATGTTAGACAATGGGAAGGTAACCAAAGATGGAAATAAGATGGGTGTGGTTGAGTAGTCATGAAGAAGGTAATGGAAAGGAATACTGGTTGGAAGGGAAAAGAGGGGTGCAAATGGCTAATTGAAATGTTAGTTTAATGTGAAGGCCACCAAGGATGATTTTATCCAACTTTTGCATTGGTTACTTGATTTTGGGAGGCGCAATGGCCCAGTGGTTGGGGCAGCGATCACGCTGAAGAGGATCGCGGTTTCGATTCCCAGACCAGGCGTTGTGTGTATTTATTGGGCGAAAACAACTAAAAGCTGAACGAGGCTCCGGCAGGGGGATGTGGTGACCCCTGTTGTACTTTTTCGCCACAGCTTTCTCTCAATTTCTCTTCCCGTTTCTTGAGTAACGCTGCGATGGACTGGCGTCCCGTCCAGCTGGGAGAACACATACGCCACAGAAACCTGGAAACCAAGCCCATGAGCCTGGCTGGCTTGAAAAGTGCGAAAGAAAAGAAACTTGATTTTGATTCACCTTTTCAGAATTTTCCCCTATGTACCGACTGGCCATATTTGCGGTGGTTAACTTCAAAACTCATTTATTTCTTGAGTCAAACTACGTAGAGGTTACAAAGACCGGAAGATTAGGTACGCTTTTTGTGTTCATGAGAAACTTTAGCTCGTTATGAAAAATGCATACATACACGTGTGTCTGTAAGTATATACACACACCAGGGCGGCGAGATTGGCAGAAACGTTAGTACACCGGGCGAAGTGCGTAGCAGTATTTCATCTGCCGTTACGTTCTGGGTTCAAATTCCGCCGAGGTCGACTTTGCCTTTCATCCTTTCGGGGTCGATAAATTAAGTACCAGTAACGCACTGGGGTCGATGCAATCGACTTAATCCTTTTGTCTGCCCTTGTTTGTCCCCTCTGTGTTTAGCCCATTGTGGGTAGCAAAAAAAAAAATATACACACACATATATGTTATTTTTCTTTTATTTTATCTAGTTTCAGCTCACGAGCTGTGGTCATGCTGGGTCACCGCAATGTATATGTACTTGTATACACATGTCTATATATATGTACACATATACACACAGACTAACTTCCCAACAAATGGCGTCAGGTTCTGTCCCACTGCTTGACACCTTAAGCAAGTGTCTTCTAATAGAGCCTCGGGCAGACCATAGATTTGTGACTGGATTTTGTAGATAGAAACTGAAATAAGATCGTCGTATATATATAGCTATATGTGAGCGTGTGTGTGTCTTTGTGTTTGTCTCCAACTCCACCGCTTGCCAACACGTGTTGGTGGGTTTACGACTTTCCTACAGTAGCTGCTATCACAAAATTTGCATTGCCTTCTTGGTGAAGGCACACAATCATTTCTTTCATTACAGGACACATGTCGTCTCTCACAAGCTGCCTTGTTGACAGTTGAATGTCCCAGTAAGGCCATGAGCTGTTACAGTGTCTGCCCGTCTGTCTACCTATCTATCTATCTATCTATCTATCTATCTATCTATCTATCTATCTATCTATCTATCTATCTATCTATCTATATCTATCTATCGATCTCTGTATGTGTGTCTGTCTATCGGTCTATTTATCCCACTACCTATCTGTCTGTTTATGAATGAATGTATATATGTATGTATCCATCTGCGTGTGTCTCTGTCTCTCTGTCTCTCTGTCACTCTCTCTATACATCTACAGACAGAGTGTCTATCTCTCAGTCTGTCTGGATATCTACCTATCTATCTCTATTTCTATCTCTCTCTCTCTCTCTATCTCTCTATCTATCTATTTATCTATCTATCTATCTATCTATCTATCTATCTATCTATCTATCTATCTATCTATCTATCTATCTATCTATCTATCTATCTATCTATCTATCTATCTATCTATCTATCTGTCTGTCTATCAATCTGTCTGTGTATCCGGATACAGACAGATAGGTAATAAGATATGGATATATATGAATGCAATTCTTTATATATGTATAAATGAGTATGAGTGTTCCATTACCGGAAATTGCCAAAAATTTAAAATTAAGAATGGCATGAAGCCAGTCTCCAGGATACTTGGCCTAATGAGAGCAGTGGAAAATGGGAAACTATTTTACATACATTTTAGTGTTAGCGATTTTGGCAACAAAAGGTGTAAAACAAAAGTGAGCAAATACTGACTGCGTGCAAGGAAGCTTTCTTAGAAGTGTACACATCACACATATATCACACAGATTTATTGGTAAAGCGATACATGTATCTGCATATGTAGACGTAAACCTATATGGAACACGTACACACACACACATACATATATATATATACATGCGCATACTATTTATATATATATGTGTGTATGTATGTATGTATGTATGAATATATATATAATATATATTATATATCTTATATATATATATATATCTATCTATATATATATATATATATATATAGATATATATATATCTATATATATATATATATATATAATATATATATATATATAATATATATAATATATCTATATATCAAACACATACATACATACTTACACATATAGATGCACACACATAGATATACATTCTCATACTATTTATATATATATGTGTGTATGTATATATATATATATATATATATATTATATATATATATATATATATATATATATATATATATATATATATATAACACGTACATGCATACTTACACATATAGATGCATACATGAGTGTGTATGTGCGTACAAGTGTGTGTGTGTGTGTGTGTGTGTATGTGTATGTGTGTGTGTGTGTGTGTATGTGTGTGTGTGTGTGTGTGTGTGTGTGTGGTGTTAAAAGAAAGTTAAGCCTGACATTTACTGATTGTATGAATCTGTTTTGGGAAGAAAGTCGTATGTCTTCTGAACAGAAGGTTCGCTGTGTCTTTAGGATAATATATGCTTAACGCTCCCACCTCGTAATTAGTATATATTTACACACATACACTACTATGTGATAGAGCTTTGCGATATTTCTATCTACTAAATTTCCCCACATGTTATTACTGTCCCGGAGCTATACAGAAGGGCCCCTGCTCGAGATCATGCTGTGAGCCTGACGCAAAATAGAAACAGATCGCTGCTACCCCCCTCACAGATTCCAACAACGAAGTTTTTTCTGGTATTAACAACTGCACACTAAAACAGTTTGCAGGGAAAAACCGAAATACTTAAAATAGCATTTAATAATCCAATATGACACATCGAAACGCTTCCAACCTTTGAGAAGTTTGAAACACATGTTAGTAAGCGTAATAGTCGCGCACGTACACAGGCGCCCACGCGCGTAACAAATACTTACATACACACACAATAATTTTATGCGGTGTTAAAGCAAGAGTTTATCCTACTAAATTCATCCGTGAGTAACGTTACGAAAAAATTCGTAACGCTAGCAGAGTTGATATTTTTCATTTATGCTAAAGATATAATTACAGAAATAGTAGTATCAGTCCTCTGGAACACTTAACGTTTATGATCCTGAAGGATTCTAAAGACGTAGAAATACTAGATGTCGAAACTGCACGAAAGTGCCACACAGAGAAAGAAACTAATGACAAAATAGCATCACTGAAACACCAGAGGTCATACAAAGTGATCGGAAAGGAATTGGTTGCAATCAATTTAAAACATTTGCCCCAGAAGGAGCGCAGAGCCGCCGTCAGGAGCTGTGTGAAAACCAGAAAATTAGAAAAAGACCTTCAGCAATGTCAGATGAAGAAGTGGGAAGAAAAGTTTATTGAAGTTATTTGAGATGAGATCTGGTAGTGGAGCAGATTCACGGTTGACTTTCCTTCTTCTAGCCACCTATAATGTACTGCCATACCTATGCAATTTACGAAGAAGGGAAATACCAAAAGATGACAAATGGAAATGTAGAACAGTTGACACGCTAAAGTATATCCTATCTAATTCATAAATGGCGTTTGAAAATTATACATGGTGGATGAATGAGGATCTTAACATTTTCTATGATGTCGCCAAGAAGCAGATGGATGCTTGTAAACCTCAGAAGGAAGTCAGTAAACAGTTTTTCACGTTTCTCCGTCAAGGTCAAGATAGTTACCCAAAAGAAAGGAAAACTGAATGACGAGAACCGGGATGGAGTAGGTAAATAGCAGCAGATCTTATGGGGTGTTAATGCGTAAAATATTCTGTGAAGAATATAAGAAAATACACCATGAGGAATTTATATGTTTCGCACCAAGTCAATTTAGAAAATGCTTTTCTGTTTTATGAAACTATATTTGAAATGATTATACATAATTCCTCACTGGATATATATATATATATATATATATATATATATATATATATAGATAGAGAGAGAGAGAGAGAGAGATAGATAGATAGATATGTTTCTTTATTAGCCACACAGGGCTGCACACAGACAGAACAAATTACAAGGTAGAGCTTTTCTTTTAGGGGTAAAAAGAAGGGGGGTTGGTTTTCGATCAAAAGGGGTTGTATAAGGAAAGAAAGAGGACAAAAAAAGGGGAGAATTTTAAAAAAAGGTGGGGGAGAGGAAAAAAGAATAGGGGAGAGGAAAAAAAAGTTGATCAATAGGGATCGTAATCAAAGAAATGTCAATATGAAGTGTAAACGGGAGGACAGGTGAGGTTTACCCGTGGAAAGAAAAGCCTACGGAAAAGACCACGGTAACCTCGGTCAATGAAGTCACATGTTATATTTTTTTTTTTTGCAAATAAGCAACTCTCTGTATTAATTTTTACGGTTCATTGAATGATAGTCAAGGTGGCTTCGTCATTCATACGTGCCATCCTTGCTACATTCACCCATCTTTTTTTAAAACATTCACTAGACAAAACTTGTCTCTCTACTCTCACTTTCCTCTTCAAGTGATACTTGAAGAAGTTGATGAGAGATTGACCAGAGAGGAAAGTGTTTTTCTCTAATCCTTTCAGGCGCGTCCACCAGATACATTCTTTCGCTATAGCCACAAGTATGATAAAAATAGCTATTCCTTCCCGTTTGAAGGAAGGAGGCGTGACGATATTAACGATAGACTCAGCTGATAAACCGACACATCCCACAAATGGCAGCAGTCTTTCGACAGAAGCCCACAGGTCTGAAATTGCTGGACACTGCACGATTGCGTGCAGAGCGGTTTCGTCGCTCTGCCCGCATCTCGGGCAGG
>NC_042999.1:30781084-30791084 GCF_006345805.1 Octopus sinensis | reverse complement strand
CACAACACGCAGCCCGGTCCGGGATTCGAACTCACAACCTCATGATCTTAAGCTCGATGCTCTAACCACTGAGCCATATATATTCATATTTATATGTGTGTGTGCTTATACATACATACATATATATATATATATATATATATTATATATATATATATATATATATATAGGAGAGAGAGAAAGGGATAGGGAGGGAGAGAGAGATCCCATCATCGGGGGGCCAAGGGCGAGCTGCTGACACGTTGGTAATACGACACAAGTGTTGATAAATTATAAAATGTTTATGTATTAATATAAAACAGGAGATTTGAGAATGTTTTATGGAAAAAAAACCTTTGTTCTGGAGAATCTAAGAAAAATATAATGGAAAAAAGGAGAGAGAAAATGATGTCGCTGTTTTCTTAGAAATTTCTCCATGTTGGAAAGAGATTTTTGAGTGAGAAACGAAGGCGATTTAACAGTTGAGGCAGTTAACGATTGATTATTATGCTGTATGTATCTTCGTGTTTGTGTCTGTTGTTTCTTTTTTGTGTCATCATTTAATGAACGTGTGTACTTTTGAGTAAGTCATAACTGTACGTAAGCAGGCCTACCAAGCAATACACACATGCATCGTGCAAGCACCCTACAAGTCCTGCTATACGAGAACAAATCGACGTAGACAGATTGATGAGAGCAATTTCTGACTACGATCTCTCAACCAGAAATATTATTTCCTTTAATCTTTACTGTTGTGTGTTCGAAATTGTGACCTAATAACGAAGAACCGAAATATTATCACTGTTCATTCTGATTGCAACATTGTTTTTCATCTTTTCAAGGACATTAGCGAAGAATTAAATATTGTTATACCACACGCGGCCCCCCGAAAGGACCTACAACACAAAAGTCCATGTCCGCTAGCTCAGAAGACCGCTTAGACGATCTCAGGAAACGAAATTTCTTAGAGTGGAAGATGCAGTAGTCAAAGAAGTCAGGCGAGTTGAAATTAACAAACGAAACTGTGGCGTATAACCAAAAAATACAAGAATTTTCACTAAGAGACCAATAACATTTATGGAACGAATAAATAGTTCTTTAGAGTGTTTTTAGAGAGGTCTTTCATTTACTTCTGAAAAGTGTAGACTTCTTTTCTTGAGCTCTTCATTTATTCACCAGTCTAATAATTTATTTTCTATCTCATTATAAACTTTTTTAACTGGATTCTGTTGTTACTTTTGAATTCATGTTACTATTCCCCATTCTTTACGTTGCTAGGTTCACACTATTTTCACAGCAAGTTCAAAACAGTTGACCATTCACATTAAACACTAAACCAACTTCACACTCGACACCAAATACTGTGTCACTTGTTCCACACGAATTTTGCCCGGCACGATCTCACATATAGAACGAATGGCACTGGTACTACCTAAAAAAAAAAACACGCACGTCCCCTGTCGAACATAGTCTTTCAGCACGAACTTTAGTTTTTATTAACCACTTAGTGTCAAAACACAGATAGGACATCACAATGACATACAAAACATAGAAGAAGGGAAAAATATATAATCGAATGAAAAATGAAAATTTGAAAAAATGAATGGATGGAATGACCACTACTAAAGCCCCACTCCCAAGCAGTCGCATTGAACTTTTAATTACTGGCAACGTTCCAAAGTCAAACACTTTTCAAAAATCAATCAAAACGCAGGCTCCAAGATGTCGTTGTACTCCACTTCAGGAGATAATGCATCTATGCACACTTCTATGTTTTGATCCGCAATGTCCTGCCCGAAGTTTTGTTTTAGTCATTTGAAATCGCTTTCATCCACCAGCACACATTTCACATATGGGGTAGAGTTCTGTAAATTTGCCTTGCTGGTGGACTTTAATTTTTAAATTTCTCTCATCAGTTTGCTATTTTTTCTTCGCATTTTTATTTCTTATTTTAATTTTGTAATTTTTATTGTTGTAATTTTTTATTTGAATTTTTATCTGAATTATGGCTTGTACTGTAGGATCCAGCGAACCTAATTTAAACATATCTATTTTACAGATACTTATGGGCTTTAAAAAAATTAAAATATAGTTTATAGTATTGAACGATGATAAAGTGATATAAGGGCCTGATGATTGGGGTTACATTTTAAGAAGGATTCCAGCAAAACACGGAGGGATTTAGGAACCGAACTGTACCTCATGAAACACGTGTAGCCAAGTTATAAAATAGTAGGTATTTAAAAAAAAAATCTTTCTTATACGGTGAGATGAAGGGGCCTACTATCTTTAAATGAATATATATATATATATATATATATATATATATATATATATATATATATATATATATATATATACATACATATATAGTTGAAATTTACAGAAAAGCAAAAGACGAAGACAGGTGTATAAACAACAATCATATGTATTAGTTTAGCGCTTGGGTGGGTGAGAAAATCTTTTACGTTTCGAACCTACGCCCTTCAGCAGAAAGAAACAAGGAAATAAACAGAGATAAAATAAAATATCCTTTGAAGCTATCGGTCAATCATCGCATCTGGCTGGACAGATGTAGTTAGACAGGAGCGCTAGGAAGAAGGGAAGGGAGATAATAAGGTATTGGTGATCCTAAAATGAAGGTACCGGTGGGTGTGTGTGTGTGCGTGAATATGTTAATAGAACAAAATTAACTCAAGTTACATAGAATCAAGGAATTGGGGATGAGTATATATAAAGTTGCGTGTCTGAAATGTTTTTCTGGAGGTTCAGAGTTACTTTATAATGTATTTCTCCTTCTTCAGGGTCGAGAGATAAGAATCTCTAAGAATTTTCGTATCTTAGTCGCTTTGGCTATTTGATTTGTAATCAATGGTAGGCGTCCAGCAACATGTTGAAAACACAATCATCGCTTTCCTCGGTGGTGGTATTTGCAGGCATCCAGATTTTGGGTCATCTTCAACAACTCTCCCTGCGCCTCTTAAATTTAGCTGCCCAATTTTGCACTCTTCATAAAGGTGGAACATCGTCTTCTAGTGTAGCAACAATATCAGCATGAATGTTGCTGGCTGCTAAACCCATTTTCTGCATGCATTTTATAATACGGCACTGTCAAATTTTGTCCATTAAGAGAACTTTTCAAGTAGTTACATTTCAAGCCTTCTTTGAGCAGTCCGATATCATTTTACCTGGAAAAAACCTCATTGGAATTATAAATAGGAAGAGATGAAATTAAAGCACACAAGATCTCACTGTTTTATCATTACTCTTTCATAGTCAGCCAAATCAATATGTATACCTGCATTAATATACTTATACCCATTATATTCCCACCGTAAAAAAAGTTACCATTCGTGTCAATAGTGATCTTGAAGGGAAACAAAATAATGGTGATACAGATCACTCCTACAGAAAACCATTATTAATCAACCTGTTCACTTGGAAGATTGTTCGTGGTTATTTTGTTTAATAACATCTCAGATCAGAGAATGAATAAATATCGGTAATAACAGCTTTAAAGTCTCTCTTTATGCAATTTAATAAGAAACTCCAACAAAACACCACCTACACGAAGAAGAGAGGCATCGTATGATATCTCACATAAGTTAAATATAATCAAACTTATAGAACTGAAAAAATACATTAACCATATCACTGAAGAGTGAGAGAAAGTATTCTACATACTACCTTCCCATAATACACGATCATACTAAAGCGTTTAGAAATAGGACGATAAAGAAATATAATAACATATAAGATGAATATTTTAATAAAAATATGTGATATTGCTTATGCGATCATAGCATGGTGGCGATAATCTGGGTCGTACACTACGACTACCTAATAGACATCAGAATCAATAGAGCATACTACAATACAAGTATCACTTATGATCCTCAATCATTACGCTATACAGTAAAGCTTGCATGAATAGAGAGGAATCATCTATGTGATCACACATCTTGCTCGGAATATAGCCAAATATATTTGGATAATATAGACCTAGTTATATAGGTGTGTAAAACGAAAAGGCGACCACCGCTGGAGATGTTTAGGTGTAGGTTTCTTCAAGCTGATATGGATTAAACAGCATCAAAAATTGCATGATAAACTGATAGAATATCACCGTCAACAACAAGACATATTGCAACATCATCATCAACAACAACAACAACAACAACAACAACAACAACAACAACAGTAACCACATCTCTACCAACACCATCATCAGCCCCAGCAATACAACTATGACGACAATTTATGATATATATTGTCATTGAATACAACAAGGATCTGTAATAATTTTATGTAGGAAAAGCATTTTATGTAATATCATTAAATATGATTACATGTGCATAAGTAGACACAAACACTCAAACACACACACTCTCAAACATACAAACACACACGTACACATACATATAGATGAGCATATATAATATGCACACACCTCCGAGTTGCGTAACATTCATTCGATAATATAGAAGGGACAATGAATTAAGAAAACATATATAAACATATTGAGATAAAATACTAAAATAGCATTAAAATAATAACGAAGCTGATTTTGACAAGATCTCCTCTACTTATGGTTTAATGCAGTGTAAAAGTTTCCTGTTAATTGAAGAATAATATATAACGTAACAGGGATAAAGAGGAATTTGACATTTTGATGCTTCAGTATCATGACAGACAGTATCCTCATAATTGAAGCTTATCAGAAGATAAATGATTTGGAAATAATCAACTGCCTGACAGTTAATTGTGAAATAGTATTTGAGTCAATGAAACTATGGTATCAATTGAGTGCATAAAATATTATAGCTTGGTAACAAGTGTTCAACAAATTGGACTAAAAATAGTATGTAAGTTGGTCACCACGCTTTATTCATTATTGTGTCTTGTTGTAGGGGTGAGTTAGATGATACTAATATCCCGCTTAAACTGTTAGCGGCAAACATTTGCAGGAAATATATGAGTGGTCAGTAGATTCTTGAAGGCCGAAGTTATGGGGAAAATTATGATTTGTGTGGAACCGAAAGTAGTTTGACGCATGAAATGTAACTGGGAGTGGTAAGACGAACAAGACAAGGGTGCCTCAGAAATAGCGGTATAGCGGTCGCCAGATGTGGTGAATTGAGGCCATTCTAGTAGAAAATTGATATCTGTGTGCGAAGCAACAATGTCTTGAATGTAGCAGAGTTACCTCACTGTGGGTTCCACTTCAGTATTTTAGAATGTCAGGAGCTCTTGAGGGCTGAAAAAATTTCTGGCTCTGAAGAAAAGGACTAGCTATAGAATACAATAATCCTTGTGTACCAGTTGTGTACGGTGATATTTTTTCATATAAGTAGCATTTGGGTTTCTTTTTCTTTTCGCGGATAAAAGAGTCAATGTACACACGGAAATGACTTTCAGCATTTTGGTTCATGGAATGATTGCAGGTTTGAATGAGATACTACTGAACCGTGGTTGTGGAAAGTTTGGGAAGATGAAAGGTGGTGGTAGTGGCAGTTGGAGTTTGAGAAGCGGGAAAGTAAGAGAGCAGTGTGATACATGAAGGCACCCTTTTGCACACAGGACAGTGATCTTAAACCAGTTGCGCTGTTGAGTGAAAGCTACCCATTTTCAAGACATGGATTACATTCTCAAGCATTCTAAGCGGAGCATATATTCTTTTTCGTGGTCTCAACATCTGCAGCGCAACTACCAACAGAACACTTGAGGGATTTCAATCACTGAGAATCTGCTGGGTGTGAGATGTGAAAGGAAATATCTGAAAAGATGGTTTCAGTCACCTGCTCAACTGATTTTAATGAGTCAAGAGTAAAAAGAAAAACGTGTTTTATCAGGGATCATTTGCATCAAGTTGGCAGAGCTCCAACCAGAGAGCTGACTTGAAATGCCATAGCGAGGTGCGCTGTGCAGTATTTTGTTCAGTGTTGGGTTGTTGCAATGAAACAATGAACGGATAATTCGATAAGTGCAGAGTCCGACACGGTTGAGGCGAAGATTAGTTTTGAAGCAAAACAGAGATCAAGATTGCTGTAGATGACTTTGTGTATGTCTGAAATGCATTGTAGGAAATGATACGTGTTACTATAAAGGACTGAGAATAATAAAACATTTGTCTTAAACTCCTTCACGATGTGTAGGATAGTGTGAGAATTATGAAGTATAGTTGACACGAAAGTCATTGGGGACAATGGCTTCGGGGAAGAAAGAATTGCATTGTAGCAGAGATAGTTAGTTGTTTCTGGTAGTGTGAGGGTTTCAGTAAATAGAGATACTCTGAGCCAGAGAAGCTGCACAGAGAAGGGTAAATAAGTCACTTGAGTGGGCAGAGTTCAGCATGTAGTGAAAGTTTTATTGTTTTTCTTGAATATCTTTCTTGCCATTTAAGACAAATGGTGATGATAGTAATAATAAATTTATAAATAAATAAATGAATAATAATAATAATAATGATACTACTACTACTACTACTACTACTACTACTACTACTACTACTACTATAATAATAATAATAATAATAATAATAATAATAATAATAAATGTCCTTATACAGTACCAGGCACTGGCTTATAGCTTCTGATCTTAATTGATTGGAAGTGTTAATATGTACGTAGTTTTGTCTTGGTATAAAAGATGGGCAACTGCAAATTTTCTACTAAATACCACAGATTTGCTTGTAGTAGTAGTAGTAGTAGTAGTAGTAGTAGTAGTAGTAGTAGTAGTAGTAGTAGTAGTAGTAGTAGTAACAACTACAACAGTGACTTGAGATGTTGAAACGCTTTGAATGAAAGTATAAACTTAAAGATATCCAAAGTCGATAACATTTGATTTGAAAGAACAGAAATTAAACCTTAAAAGTATTGGAGAAAGCAGAAAATATTTGACAGGATATGTACTAATAAGACGTACTGCAAGTGAATTAAGAGGTAAAAATCTTCTCGAGGAATAGATCGCCATAGGATCTGCTAATTATATTCATAGAAAGATGATTGCTACAATACAAGGTTTTGGAATTGATAAATTAACAGCCCTGCTCATTAACATGTACAAAACAAAGAGGAAACTAGAAGAAATGTCCAAATTAACTTCCGTTGCACTTGCCCACCTTACAATATTAGGGCAATCAAATCCGAACTATAGAAAAACCATCAGGCTGATCATTGCATTACACAACTGTGTTACGAGTTTTAACGCTTAAATTTAGAATTAGAAAGAAGCTTGTGATACTGGGATACAGAATGCATTTGTCGAGAAAAAAACCGGACATTTAAAATGTATTACATTCTGATTAACATAACTGAGTAAAGGATACGCAAGAAGACCTGTAGTTATGTTTCACTGGACTACACCCACAAAAAAGTGATAAACGGTTCTAGGTTTAAACATGAAAAATAGAATTGACAAATACAGTCTCGAAGAAAATAGCATCAATATTTAACATAAAAGCTACAAGAACATCTTTGAAGCAAGACGGTAACTTTAAATAGACCGAAACTATCATTATATAAAAGAGGAAATAAGATCAAAGATTTAATTTTGAGAATTGGACGAAATAATGTACGTATGGTATAATCAAACTTACATATTATGAAATAAATTTGTATTTTATGAAATAAACAACAGTAATGAGAGATAGTGTCCTAATGACATATGTTGGATCATCGGTCCATAGAGTAGTGTTTCTTTGGAATTCAATGAAAAAGTACCAAAACTTATCACTATAGCAGATATATTGTTCGAAGAGTATTGAATGTATCATATGCCTAAAAACCTCTATAAACATATAGATTTTAAAAACGTATAAGTTCACCAGAAATCTTCTAGAGAACACAAGGAAACAAGAAGCTCAATTAATTGGATACCTTATAAGGAAATATAATTTTAAAACTATAATTATTATAATTACAGTTGTAGGGTAATTAAGGTAATTAAATCTGACTAAATGTGTACCCATACACCTATATAATGGGATGCAGTCCTTAAATAGGACGATTTAATTAAAGAAAAAAACAACTTATCTAAATATTGGTGTGGAGCCTACGATGCTGAGGGAACTTACGATGTTGAGTGAACTTGTCATTCTTGAATAAAAGGTTTGTGAAATCTTCCTATTTAATGTTTAATACCTGTAAAACTAGAGTCTTCTGGGAAAATTTCTTGCATTCAATTGGTCAAGAAGATATCCGCGTCCAGCAATAGATTGTTATGGATAGCATAAAATTACGAAAGCTCTTTAGCTTCAAAAGATTTTGTGCGTCACTTGCATAATCTAACGCTATCAGTTTCTCTGATTGCACATATTTTGAAGAACTGGCATTCTTAATATAGAACATTCGTCAATCTCAATGATGCCCTTGCCCGGATGTAAGTAATTCAAATCAAATGTAAAGGGTTGGGTTCCGCTTTGTGGAAAATGGTTTATCCATTGCATGTGAGATGGGCTCCGCTACACTAGGTTGAGTATTCACTTACTGCAATATATCTTCGCAGTTTTTAATTACCATTTTTAGGAAGTGTTGCCACTTTTTCTGCTTTCGCAAATGTCTGCTCATCGCCTTCCCCCACAAGTTGTCAAAGCATAACAGCTAAAAAGAGGATCTTCGATGTTATTTGCTTTCGAATGTCGTTCTGGCTCTGTGTCACGCTCTCTTATTCCATTTCCTCCCCATTGCTACTTGCCGTTGAGGACGAGTGAGTACGTTGTTCCTTGTCCTGGTTGATTGGTTGATATTTAAAAGCGCGAGTCCGGCAGTTTTCTTCAAATACTTCAGAGTTAACCCTGGTACCACTAGAGAAGTAGAAGACTCTGCAAGTTGTTGTTGGGGCATTGCATTATAGTTTTGAATCCCTATACGAAAAAAGGCCTTTCAAGGGCCTTCCTTATATATATGTACCCACTTGGTTTTCTGCCCTGGTGAGTAAACAAAAAGAAGTTATCACCACAACGGAAGCTTAACTCGTATGCTTGTAAAATAATATGCCGTTCAGAAGCCTGGTAGTATCAGAAGAAACAACTGATTGAATTTTCCACGAAGGAAATTTAAACGCCAATTGCCGAGATACAACAGAGCAATGATATATGTCCGTTCACCCAGTGAAATAGAAAGAGATTTCATTTATGATACCCAATGAACAGATAATTCTCTCGATGGAAGATACAATTTTCTCTTGTCGAACCTGACAGAATTTCGTCCATAAATATACACACGCACACAAGCACACATGAGTAGATACGTCGTTTGTGTGTTAACATATATCTGGTTAACTTTATTGCTATTACCGACAGTAGTTCCAACAGAACATACTTAGAGAAACAATAATGTGAACACAGAGCTTCACTCAATGACTTGTCGAAATGTAAGAGGGAATACAACAATCATTGCGCTGTTCGTTTCTCGTCATCATGTTATGAGGGCAGTCTGTACAACAGCGATCGTTTTAATTCTCTTTAGCTTCTGTTTTTTAATTATGTAGGAAAATTTCACCATTGTGTTATTATTTTTGTTCTCTGTTGGTATTATCATTATAGATCAGACACCCGTTGAAGAAGGTATCACTAATGTTAAGTGACACCCAATCTTAAAATTCATCACTCTGTTATATCTATCTGTCTGTCTGTCTGTCTGTCTCTCCCTCTCTAACTCTGTATATATATATATATATATATATAAAATATAATAAAATAGACCTCTATGTGTTGGCCTTTCAGGGAAAAACGGCTGCACGAATTGCTTCCATACTAGGGATGCACGAATACTTTGACCTCGGATACACAATAGGGTCATCAGTTTTAAAAATAAATAATATTGCTTTATATTTATGATTCACTTCTTTAAAAAGGTTTCTCAATGTTAACTTCCGTTATTGACGTATCAACGCCGAAATGTTCTGTTTTAATTCGTGAAATATCTCACGCTCTATTTTAATGTTTTCATTTCAAGTTTTAATTCGCTATTTGGAAACAGGAACGTTAAATTACTGAAAGAAATATTTACTGAGTTCACAA
>NC_042999.1:30678584-30776084 GCF_006345805.1 Octopus sinensis | reverse complement strand
AAACTCCTAATAGATAAGTGACAAATGAAAAATACATGGTATGTCACTTAAATTTAGATGTTCCTGTGTATATGTATTTCGCCATGATGGATCGCTAGCCACTACACATATTTTTTCTCACCTTGTTTCTTTCAAAAGAGCGTAGGCTCGAAACGTAAAAGACTTTTTCAATTCCCAAGCGTTATACTAATATATCCGTTTGTTTTGTACACCACCTGTCTTCGTCTTTAGCTTTTTTTTCGTGAATTCTCCCCCTTTATATACTCATACATACATGCATGCATACATACATACATTCATACGTACGTACATAAACAGATGCATGCATACTTGCACACATATATATATACTCCTAGACACACACACGCACAAACACGTATATGTGTGTATGTGTGTGTGTTTTGGTGTATGTATGTGTGGGTGTATGTGTGTGTTTATTTCAAAAATGCTCAAACTACATACAGTACGTATACATTGAATTAAGTTATGCGGGAAAATTGCTTAAAATCATGAATATGCACATGCAGATACATGCATTATTACGTATGTACGTACATACATACATACATACATACATACATACATACATACATACATACATACATACATACACACACATGCTACTGAAATACGTAATGTAAACATTTGCATGTCTAATACATAGTTAAGCGCAGTCTACAAAATTAGAGGTTATGTGACAAGTAATTTTGAAGGAACTAAAATTTTGTCTAATGGAAAATAAGTCATTAGAATCCTTAGAATAGTTTCACAGCTATCGAAATTTCACCCTCTCCAACCTAAACTGAAATGGAATAATTATAGTATGCTTTGAAAGAATTCGATCTTCGAAATATATGTTAGTCCTTCTTTCTGATGCACTGTCCAATCACCGCTGCCTATATTAGTAGAATGACTAATGCACATTGTATTTTATTGAAAGTTATTTTTATTGGTTAGATAAATGAAGAACATTACCTGAGAAAATTTCGTTGTGGTGGCATCTGCAGAGAGACCACAGAGCGAAGTGCAGATTAACTTCTTGGGATAGAAAACCGAAAATATTTTATAATTACTTTAAATTTGTCATGGATATACATTCAGGCATGATTAAATTTTACTTAAGCTTTTCTGTAAAACATAGTCTGCTACTAATTGTGCAAACGCAGACATACCTTCCTACATATTTCAGTTATATTATTAATAGACTGAGAATTCTTGTCCTTTTCTCCTTTGAGATTAATCAATTCATTATATCTAGGTAATAACGAAACTGCGCGTGTCGCGTGGCACTTTACAAAGTAATATCAAACACGAAACCATGTGGTTGTAAAGTGAACTTTTTAACCATACAGGCATGCTTGCGTCTAATATTTATTTAAACTATGTATCTCACTTATTAGTGACATTTATTTCCGACTGAATCTAAAATACACAAATGCACTGCGATATCCAGTCTTCGCTTTAATTTCAACTCTAATCCATTCCTATACTCACTACTAATGGCTTTTCAGCAATAATACTGATTAATGAGTTTCTACATTATTATTGTACTCTAGAATACAGCGATTCATTTGTAAATTTTATTTAAGTTTTGTTCCATGGAGACATTTCAGTTTAAGTAGATGTTTCCCATTACATATGTCCTTCTCGTTGAATATCGTTTTAAAGTAACCTTTCCCTATAACATTCAACCTAAAAGTTCACAGAAACATTGTTTCAACTGCTTCTAACATGAAACATTGTAATCGAAATAGAAAAATGTCAGTAATGAAAGTGACTGTGGCTCGTGATTTAATAGCGAGTATTAAATCACACGATAACGCGGAGAACTTCGAAATCCTAATACAATAAGTGGAAAATAGGCTGAGTCAATGGATTTAAAGGAAATGCCTTTACAGCAGTTTGTTCAGCCAAGAAAGTAGCCTACCCATGGTTGTTATTCTTAGAGAAAACAACGGAAATGTATGTAGGTGAGAAATATCGAAATCTCTCAAATCTGAAGTCTTAATGCATAAATATATACATTCACACACGTATATATATATTATAGCATATACTTATGCAATTATGCAAATATTATATATATATATATATAACTATATATATATATATATATATACACACATATATATATGTAAACATAATATACATATATATATATGCATAAATATACATATACTCTTTTACTCTTTTACTCTTCTACTTGTTTCAGTCATATGACTGCAGCCATGCTAGACCACCGCCTTTAGTCGAGCAAATCGACCCCGGAACTTATTCTTTGTAAGCCCAGTACTTATTCTATCGGGTTCTTTTGCCGAACCGCTAGGTAAACACACCAGCATCGGTTGTCAAGCAATGCTAGAGGGACAAACACAGACACACAAACACATACACACACATACATATATATATATGCATATATACGACAGGCTTCTTTCAGTTTCCGTCTACCAAATCCATTAACAAGGCATTGGTCGGCCCGAGGCTATAGCAGAAGACACTTGCCCAAGATGCCACGCAGTAGGACTGAAACTGGAACCATGTAGTTGGTAAGCAAGCTACTTACCACACAGCCACTCCTGCGCATATATTTATGTATGTATGTGCATATATATATATACACATATGTATGTATATGTATGTATATATATATATATATATATAAAGTTAATCCAAACAAGAAAACACAAAAAAACATAACAACGCGAGGACGTGGAACAAATATAGTATTATATATATATATATATATATTATATATATATATATATATGTATATATGCATAGGTATAAACACACACATGCACGTACCGTATTGCTGTAATTACAGCTGGAATGATTGGACATTTCTGGGGCAGTGGGACAGAATTGCGTGTCTGGAATACTCTTAAGAGTGGATGCTGCTAAAGCTATCCTATGTGCCAGGTGGTTTTGTTATGTTGGTCGACCGATTCACTTCAACAGTAGTTCGAACGACCATCTAGAGGATCCTCTTTACGAGGAATGTTGGTTTAAGAAGTTTGCATAGCAGAAATATTAGTAGGTTTAATTAAGGAGGAAAAATACACACAGCACTGATACTGTTTTGAATTTCAAATAATATGCCATGAAACGAAAAGTTTATGGCTGTTTGTCGGTTTTATTATTTCTATGATACTTTATCTTCAAGGGTTTGAACCCGTGGCGAATTTCGCAATTCGAACGAGAAATATTTGTCTCTTATTATCGTTTAAAGATACTCAGTTTCATGCTGTGAAATTCTGTTAAATACTTCGATGTAAATTAGATTTCTTTACACTGTGTTAGAGAGTCAAAACCGTTAGAAATATGACGCCCAGTAAGGTTTGTTATCCTGCACGGTACCAATGGCCAGGGAAGCCTACTCTTCCTTGAGCGTCAATACCAGAAATGGGAAGAATGTGACCATAAAATCTTAATCTTGATCTTGTTCTTTAGGCCAAGATCATCCCTGACCCAGACAGTCTTTGCGAACTTTGTAATCGTCATAACCAGTTCCACGTTCTGTATATTGTGGGTAATATCATTCAACGGATCCTTCTTTATTTTAGAAGGAATAATATAACTTAAAAGAGATATGGCTAGCGTATTTAAACAGGTCAAACAATCATGTAGAAACTGTCAAACTGATTTGTTGCTAACTTGCTAACATAAGATTAAATCGATTATGCCACCTATGAACAGAGGATTTTATAGTGATGAACCATTGAGACACAACTTATTGTCATAAAATATGAAGCAGTTAAATGTATGATTGATGGAATGTGAATAAAAGGCGGGGAAAATGCAATTGAATAAACATTGGGACAAGAAGGTGAGGATGAGGAATCAACGGAGCAAGCGATGGTGATGAAGATGATGGTATTGGTGGTGGTGGTGGCTGTGGTGGTGGTAGTGATGATGAGGATGTTGTTGATGATAATCATGATGGCGTAGGGATGTTGATGTTGGTGAAGACAATGATAATGATGATAAGGAGGAGGATGAGAATGATGATGCTGGTGGTGGTGGTGGTGATGATGACGACGACGACGACAACGACGACGACGACGACAACGACGACGACGACGACAACGACGATGACGACGACGATGACGATGATGACCACGACGTTGACGATGATAATAATTATGACAATTATGAAAGTAATGTGATACATGTTGTAATCAGCAGTGGTGATAATAATCATGGTGGTGATGACGGCAGAGGTGTTGATGATGATGATGATGATGACGATGATGATGTTGATGATGATGATGATGATGATGATGATGATGATGATGGTGGTGATGATGATGATGATGATGATGATGGTGATGGTAGTCTTGAGGAAAATGATGTTAGGAAGATGTTGCCAAACAAAAAAAAAAAAGAATACGATGACTACCACGACGACAAAAATATGAACAAAAGTAATATAGTGTGGTGATAGTAAATGTTATTTTGCCTTTCATCATTTCGGGCTCGATAAAATAAGTAATGTTTGAGCACTGGCGTCGAGGAAATCGATGTAGCTCCTCCCCTTGTTCTAAAATTTGAAATCCACATAATCGTAATCCTTGTCTTGGTCGTCATCGTCGTCTTCGACGTTGTCGACGTTGTTATTATTAAGGCAGAGATCCGGTAGAATAATTAATACATTGGATAAATTGCTTAGCGACATTTCTTATGGATTTACATTTCTAGTTCAATTTCCGCCGAGGTCGAATATACTTTTTATCCTTTAGAGGACAATCACTCGAGTATCAGTCGCCCACTGGGTTCGATGTAATCGACTAGCTCCCCCACCCTCAAGTCTAAGGCCGTGTGTCTATCATAGAAAGAAATAATTATTATTAATATTGCCCTTGTTGTTCTTATTACATATGTTATACACTGTTGCTGTGAGTGTGACTAAGACAACTAGCTATTCACTCCCGGTCATGTAAAAAGTACGTTCTTGCAAACCTCGAGAACTTTGTGGAGACTTTTTGCACTGCCAAGTAATGCTGTTTTCTGTATGCGCTCTGTTTTCTGTCTTATGCTAATTCTTTCCAACTATTTTTCTGTTTCTTTGCTCACTGTAACAGAGGCACCGAAAATATTGGCTGAATATACATGTTTTTCATTACTTATAAACTTCAAATTTCCATCAGGTTTTCTCTTTCTCTATCTTTGTCTACGATGCTGCTGTACTAGGAAACAAGATTTCTATGAAAATGTTCTCTTTTCACCGCTATGTTCCAGTAGAACATTTGGTTTCCAGTGGTCTATTCGATGATAATATTGGATCATGTGTTTCCTAAATATCATTCTAACACACACTTTGACTCGTGTCCATCTCATTTTCTCGTCTTTTCGAGTCAAATCTAGTTTTCAGTGAGTCTGTCTATCGACATTGTAATTCCTTCACTTGTATACTTGCTGAGCCAATTTCAGCATCCACTTAAAATGTGCCACGCCAGTTTGGCCACATTTCTATATTTGACATGTTGTAAGGACTGCTAAATCCTAAATTTCATGTACTTTGTTCCCGTGTTGCGAACAGGAAGCCATCGGTTTCATTCTCCGGTCATTATTTTTCAATTACATCCCACGTTAACTTGGATCTGTGTTCCTTGTGACTTCTCTGAAGATGTCATCGTGCAAGATCATATTTTTTCAATGACTTCTTGATCTTTGGTTATGCTTTTACTTAGTAGTTAATCTTATTCTGACCTAATTTCGTATGAAATACATATTTCTTCCTTGCCTCTCTTATAGGGCAGTGAAAGCATGTGAAAAATATAAGACAACAGAATGACAACGACAACAATCACAACGATGATGATGATGATGATGATGATGATGATGATGATGATGACGACGACGACCACAACGACGACGACGACGACGATGATGATGATGATGATGATGATGATGATGATATTAAAAATATTGGAGCTGCTATCAGAACGCAGCATTGTTGGGTACAGCTCGCATTCTAAGGAGAGTATTGTCTCTTTGAATCACAGGAGAAGACACTACTTAAAACCTCTGGTGATTTGTTATTGCCTGCTTTCAAGTAAAGAATAACCGGTAATTAAGAATTATTCGAAAGTCTTTTAGAACAACAACCACGGCGACGATGACGTCAACGACGATGATGAAGATAATGATACTACTACTACTACTACTACTACTACTACTACTACTACTGATGATGATGATGATGACTAAGGCAACGGCGATGATGATGATGATTATGATGATGATAATGATGATGATATTTGGTGTTGCTGACAACATCAAAAATTTTCTGATGCATAGCATGACAGTGGAAAACCAAATTGGACTCAAGTAATGTATTATGTTAAAATTAAAAGGGGTATCTCCCAAGGTTACTCATTTTCTCCGTTACTTGTTGTAATTGCACTCATACCCATAACAAAGACACTTAGGTAAGTTTAAGATGGGTTACATATATGGGAAGGAAGGCGCATCATTGAACCATCTTCTGTTTATGGATTACCTGAAATTGTTTGAGAAATCTGAAAAACAGATAGATTCCTAAACCAAAAAAGTGCAGAAGTGTGGTAGGGGCATCGGTATGGAATTTGTGATTACCAACTGACCAGTACTTAATATGAAAAGAGGGAAGATAGGATCCTGGGGAGGACTGCTTTTACCATCAGGAAAGACCATTGGTGACCCGACATTAGTGGGTATAGATATTTAGGGATTTTGGAGCTGGATGACATACTATACAGAGAAAGGAAAATCAAGGTCAGCGAGATGTATCAAAAAAGGGTGAAGATATTGTTGAAATCCAACCTCCATACCAAACGTTGGGTTACTGCAACGAATGCTGGGCAGTTGCGATGATCAGATATAGTCAAATATATTGTGTCCATCCTCAAATGGACTAAGGTAGAAATATCAATTCTGGACGAGAAAGTTGATGAAGCTACATGGGGCTCTACACCCTAAAGCCAACGTAAAGGAAAGGAAATAATGGTGGCAGACCATTGTATAAAGAGTGAAAGAGAACGCTTGCCGATTATTTGATAAATAATGATGAAGAACTGCTGCAATATGCCGCGAAAGATATGTGTGTAAATGCAGATGAAATGATGGGCAAGGAAGAGTTAAACCAAAGGGCTGAGAAGAGAAAAGAAGACCTTCTTGAAATGAGAATGCATGGACAGTTTGAAAGAAATACACGGGATGTTAAAGATAATACCGTATACAGCATCGTGGGCATGGCTTGAGCGAGGTGATTTGAAGCGTAACACCGAAAGCCTGATCACTGATGCACAAGACCAGGGTCTCGCAACCAATTCAGTGAAGTATATCATCTATGGATCTCTGACACACAGAAATGCAGACTCTGTGGAAAGAGTAGGGGAAATATGACCCATTTGGTGAGCGGATGTGAGAGCCTTGCACAAAAATAATACCAGCGCCACCACTATAAAGTGTGTGTGTGTAATTCATTGGCTCTTATGCCGTAAATACCGACATGAAGTAACAGAGAACTGGTATGAGCATGTACCAAGTAAAGTTATGCAGGAGGATGGGAAAGGAATGATACTCTGAGACTATGATTTTCAGACGGATCGTATACTCGAACACCGGTATGTACTTCATCCTGAGCCATCATCGTCGAAGGTTAAAGTGTCACGATCCTCTGGGATTTTCCAGTCCATACTGACAGAGCGATCCAGGCTAATCGACGAGATATAATTAAAAGGCCGTGAAGAAAATTCTTGTAGACTAATAGATGTAAGTGTTACCTCTGTAAGACTCTTCAGTAAAGATATAGTCATAGGCGCAGGAGTGGTTGTGTGGTAAGTAGCTTGCTTACCAACCACATGGTTCCGGGTTCAGTCCCACTGCGTGGCATCTTGGGTAAGTGTCTTCTGCTATAGCCTCGGGCTGACCACAGCCTTGTGAGTGGATTTGGTAGACGGAAACTGAAAGAAGCCTGTCGTATATATGTATATGTATGTGTGTGTATATGTTTGTGTGTCTGTGTTTGTCCTCCCACCATCGATTGACAACCGATGCTGGTGTGTTTACATCCCCGTCACTTAGCGGTTCGGCAAAAAGAGACCGATAGAATAAGTACTGGGCTTACAAAGAATAAGTCCCGGGGTCGATTTGCTCGACTAAAGGCGGTGCTCCAGCATGGCAGCAGTCAAATGACTGAAACAAGTAAAAGAGTAAAAGAGTAAAGAGCATAGGATTTGGCATATATAAGCGTGTAATATTAGTCATGAGAAGGGTACAGGTAGCCAACAACAACGACAACCATAAACCTAATGGCCTTCACATAGTATGTTGATGATATAAGTAATAAGAATTATTTATTACAGCTCATGCATTTGTATTAATATTTTTTCTGTTCATACCCGTTATAATTGGAGAATGCTATATCTGGAGCTCCTAATATTAGAAGCTCCAGATATACCATCCCCTCGAATAAATAATATAGACTTCTGATTTCTACCTCCTTCTCTAAACCTAGTATTATCATCAGCTGCAGTAGAAAGATATTTAGGAACTGGATGAACTGTTTATTCCCATCTCAAAGAGTTTAGCCCACATAAGTCATTCTGTTGATTTAACCATTTTTCACGTCACCTAGCAGGTATCTCATCAATCCTAGGAGCTATTAATTTTATGACTATCATCAACATTCTATGTGAAAGTATTAAAATCATTGAAAGTACCAGGACCGGGCTATTGAATTACAGAGAGTATGGAAAGTGCAGGTAAAATGCATCCCAGTAGTTATAGGTGTATTGAGAACTATCACTAAAGATCCGAACAGATGGATAAAAGAAATAGGTATTAAGTCCAGTTTAGTACAACTCCAGTCTTATTAGGGACAGCAAGGATATTTGGCTTCTAAAGTTACTTGATAAAACAACGACAATAATAATAATAATAATAATAATAATAATAATAATAATAATAATAATAATAATAATAAAAATAATAATAATAATAATAATAATAAAAATAATAATAATAATAATAATAATAAAAATAATAATAATAATAATAATAATAATACTCTATTCTTTTGTTAGCCACAAGGGCTCATATAAAATAACATTAAAATACATTCAATGACATAAAAGACAAAACCAGGACAAAACGATGGGTTTTCTGCGTGTAAACAATATAAATAAGAATTAAAATTGAACCAACTAAAACTCCCAAAAGGGAAGCGCTTTAAGGTCCTCGTGGGAAAACTCACAAAAGCTACTAGGGCCTGATCATCAGAGCAATAGCCCTTCTCCTTTGATTCCGTTTTTACAGATGCACGCTCAGAATTAGTCCTTTCACACTGGTCAGTCTTCATCCACTTTTCAACAAACTTGCCAGAAGGCAACACTTCTATCTCCACCCTCAACTTCCTTTTCAAGTGAAACTTGAATTATTTGGTGAGGGCTTGGCCAAAGAGGAAAGTGTCTGTCTTTAGGCCTTTCAAACAGGTCCACTCTATTACATCTTTCGCTACAGCCACTAAACAAATTAAAATTGCCTGTTCCTCCCGGCCAAATGAGGGCGGTGGGGCAATCTTCACAATGGATTCAACTGATAGCCGGATCTATCTTACATCTGACAGCAGGTGCTCGATATAAACCCACAGTTCAGCAAAACTTGAACATTGGACTAGAGTGTGCAGAATGGTTCCATCATTCTGGGCGCAACTCGGGCTGGTCCGGCTGACAGCCCTTCCGTACTGGTAAATTTTATCACAAACAGTCAGCGCCCCTCGGTAGCACTGCCAGGCAAGGAATTTCTCGAAAGTTCTCCGAAACAGAGCGCTTAGGTGATCTTCATCGACTCCCAGATTTTCCCCTGCAACGCCGTCACTTGTCGTAGCGGGATTACAAAAGACGATATGACAATGTAACAAGATTGATCCATTGGGAGCTCTGAGGAAATCACAACCTGCAAAGAGTAAAGAAGTGGTATGAACAAATAATAATAATAATAATATTAAAATAATAATAATGATAATAATAATAATAATAATAATAATAATATAATAATAATAATAATAATAATAATAATAATAATAATAATAATGACAAGAAGAAGAAGAAGAAGAAGAAGAAGAAGAAGAAGAAGAAGAGAAGAAGAAGAAGAAGAGAAGAAGAAGAAGAAAAAGAAGAAGTGGAAATAGTTTGGAAAGAAATATGGTCGGTGAATGAACAACCTCAGAAAAGATCTATCAATATAACAAACACAGCGCCTGAAGAACTCCTGAAGACTCTCCTAAAACTAAACCCCCTCCCACCAAAAAAAAAACTGCAAAAGCTAATCAAATGGAAGGCACTCAGGCACAAGATTCTCAATTTCTAGTAAGAATATCTGAGAAGAATGCATAAAACGGTGGCTGAGCAATATAATGAGATACCAAAAAATGAAAAAAAAACAGACAATGCCTGAATGGCTCCCGGAAGGGAAAACCATCCTAATTCCCAAGCCCACTGAAACGGCAAATCCACTACAGTACAGACCGATAACTTGTCACCCGCTACAATTTACAAAGCTTTTACTGCAATAATATCACAGATAATGGGCAAACATGTTGAAGAGGAGAAAACAACCTTTTTTCCAAAAGAGCAGAGGGAATGATGTGAGGTCTCATACGGTTGTAAAGATCAGCTACAGATCAACAAAGCTCTAACTGAAGCCAGCTGAAGAATGAAGAAGGTCTATGTGCGGCCTGTATCAATTATCGAAAGGTTCTTGATAGTATGGGGGAATACTATTCTAGAAATACTAGCCATGAACAAGGTAGCACCAATAATCATAATATACATAAACCATTCCATGAATAAATTGGAAGAATGGCTACAACTCCAGAAAAAAAGGGATTCATAACATCCAAAGGCATCCCCATCAGAAGAGAAATATACCAGGGCCACACGCTCTCTTCACTCCTTTTCTGCTTGGCATTGACAGCTTTATCTGACATGCTAAACAGAACTCGATGGGGATACAGTAATCAGGGAAACAATCAACCACTTTTTTGTTTATGGATGATCTAAAACTGTATGCTACAAATGATAAACAGATGGAAACGTTACTAGAAACAGATAAACAGATGGAAGCTTTATTACAGACAGTACATGAATTTACAAAAAAATAAACATGAATTTTTTCTGAGAAAAATGTGTCAATGCAACCTTAAAAAGAGGAAAACCAGTTAAGAGTAACAACATCACTCTAGATAAAACAAATGAAATATGAGAATTATGCCAAAGCCAGACATACAAATACTTAGGTATCAATGAACTAGATACGATATAACATACACAAATGAAAGAGAAGACAAGGAAGGAACGCGATATACGATTTAGATTAATATGGAAAACAGAGCTGAATGCGAAAAAGAAGATAAGTATCAACACTTTAGCCGTCCCAGTTATAAGGTACAGATATTTCAACTAGTCTCTAAATGATCTATTCAAAATAGTCAGAAAAAGAAAAACTGATACAAATGTCCTCAAAATACGAGCAAAACAAAAAGCTGTGTTCTATATTTAATGAGGCTGAAAAATTCAAAAAGGAGGTCATAGTACCAGACATCTATGAAGGGAAAGAAATAGCAAAGGCTGTAAAATAACTGAAATTGAAACTATAACTGGAACAACAGCGTATCATGATAAAACAAAGGCAAGAAAAGCCCCTGCATGGCAAATACAAATATTGGGGTAAGCTAAATAAAAAGGAAATGGACAAAGCAAAATCCTCCAAATGTTTGAGAAGCTCAGGGCTTAAAACAGAAACGGAAAGATTCTTAATTGCAGCATAAGATGAAAGCCTTCTCACCACAAATTACCCAAAACACGTAATGAAGAGAAATACAAGTAAATGCAGAATATGTGGTGATGGAGAAGAAACAATAACTCATATTTTCTTGGCTAAGAAAGATTATATTCATAGACATGTCGAAGCCATGTAAACACTATGCAATCAGAAAAGAAAAATATCGTATATGCACACTCCTGAAAATGGTCATATAAAATAAATTAGAAAGCCACCATTCTCTGGGATATGACAATAAACACAGATAGAAAACATTAAGGCCAATAAGCTGGATATAGTTGTCAGAGATCACCAAGAAAAAATAGTACTTTCCAATCGATATATCAATATCAACAGATGACAACAGTTCTCTAAAAGAAACGGTGAAATTTTCGAAATACAAAGATCTGAAAATATAGTGAACTTGAAAGTGGAGCCTAAAAACAGAAATAATTCCTATCATTGCAAGCGCATTAGGTATGTGTCTCGTTTGGACGATGGAATGTGTATGGGAAGCGCAGACCGCTCGTCACCATAGTACTGTTAGAAGTGGAGTAAAGATGTAAACAATGCTGTAATGGAGTATTACTTTAAAAGCAAGCCTGTGAATGCAAACTGTGTGCCAATTAGAGGATATGGACAAACGATGTTACAGGAATAGTTGGAGATATGGCTTTTGAGCCAACTGAACAGAGAATTTGTGATCAGGCAAGGGCAATAAGCAAAAAAGAGATTGCTTTCTGAGATGGCGATTGAAAAGAATTATTTAATTCCTGAAGAGAGGAATAGCACCGTTAGGATTGATGAAGTAACCCCTGATGCAGATAAAAGTAAAGAGTATTAAAGTGATGTCCGGGGAGTAGGAAAAGAGCACAACAGAAATTTAGAGTGGCTTACAAAACATAAAAATTGGCATTGGAGATAATCAACAGGAAGAATCAGGGATAACATTTGGTAAATCTCCAATAAGTTGGAAAGCACCCGACAGAGATGGTGTACAAGAAATCTGATTGTAAAAGCTGAGGGACTTCCACATGGAAATTGCTGTGCAACTGAATAACATTGAATGGAGAAGAGGGGTTGCTAGATTGGCTAACCTTTTGGTGAACGATCTTGTGTTTGATGGATACCGGTATAGAAAAAGCAAATGATAACTTTAGACCTATCTCTTGCTTTTTCCCTTATGTGGATGCTTATGGCAGGTGTCATTGCTGAATCAATGACTGAATATTTGGAGGAGACATTATCTGAAGACCACCTGGCTGTAAGGGAAGAAACAAGGGGATTAAAATGAATTATTGATTGATACAAGATCCTTAAGATTGTGAAAGAAGGCTCAAAATCCTTGCCATTGCTTGAATCGATTACCATGGTGCCACTTGGTTTGATAGTAGAATGTTTGGAAAGGTTTTTGGTATTCCAGCTAACATTTTGCAGTTTCTAGAAAGTGGTATGGCTGCTTGGAAGACTGAGCTTACATAACGCGTTGTTGGTTTTAATACACTTAACCCGATCCCGAAATGTCTGGCCTGGCACTAAAATTTGTCACAATAGAAACACTATCACACATAATGAAATTTTCAATGTCGAAAATAGATATGCAAAATGATCAACAGAAACTAAACATAACATTAGGAATGACTCGAAGAGACTATCTTATTGGGATTTCCGAGTTGCAGAGGCAGTGCAATGTGATTAAGAATACATTTGATATCACTTCATGAATGAATGTTATGGAGGCTTGACAAAAACCTGACTCTACTTTATTATGAGCACAAATGCACCTTTAGTTAACCAGATCAAATCAGATTAAATAAAAGAACAACTGTGACCATATTGAAAGAAAAATATAAAGGCAAATTCCTTAGTACAAAACTACCACATTATCCTGAAAAATGTTTGGAATTATGGTTCGGTATGATTGCCAATTACGTCTTCCAGTAAGAGGCTAATGAATTTACAGTGAAACAGTGATGTCTGGAAGAGAGATACCTCGTTGATACATTCAAGGAAGTTTTCATCATATATTTGGAAGCATGAGTACAGACGAAAGTAGGCTCATAAAAGAAATAGAGAGAGAGAGAGAGAGAGAGAGAGAGAGAGAGAGAGAGAGAGAGAGAGAGAGAGAAAGAGGTGGGAGAGAGGGGCAGGGAGAAAGTCGAAAAAGTGAAATGGAAAAGATTATGAGAAACTAGGAAAACAAGCGAGTGAAAAAGTGGGGTAGGCTCTGAAGTGAAGAAACATGATAAGTGAATTCATTCAATACTTTAACATAGAAAGATGAAACACAAAATAGAAATAAATAAATAAAATATTATTGAACAAACCAATTTATTAACCCATGCAGCGTCGAAGACAATTATATGAAAATAGATTTACAAAACAGAAGAAATATATGAACGGAAGGATAAGTGTGTGTGCGCTTGGGACGAGAGAGCATATATAGTATATGTATATATATATATATAATATATATATATATATATATATATACATATATATATATATATATATATATATATATATATATATATATTATATATATATATATATATATATGTATATATATATATATATACATATATATACATACATATATATATATATATATGCACGCACATATATAGACATACAAATGCAACTCACAGTTATGCACTTGTGTACACGCCCATGCGCATACACATGTATATGTTTGGATATAAATAGATATACAGATACATACAGGTAATATGAATATAATTAGATAAGAGAGGACATGGTAGACGGATTGATCCATAGTATGGTGGATCAAATATTATTGTCCTTTTGCGTATTTGTCTGTCTCTATATATCTATTTGTTTCTCTTTCTATCCAACTATATTCCACTACATACCTACTCTCAAATCTATAGGAACACACACACGCATACACACCCATAATCACACACACACACAAACACACATACACATATGTATACATATCTATCTGTATAGTAATTCTTATACACATAAGATTTTAGGTATACTAAGTATTTTTACCCGCACACTAATAGACGTCAAAGCAGGGTAGTTTTCTTTACATTATAATTTTTCAGCTAGAAATCTGTCCGTCTTTCTCCATATTTGACCCTGTGACATACCATGAACACTTTAGTCACCATGCGCTAGTGTTGCAGACACAGTTACGACACTTCATCAAGGATTGCTTGCTTGAACGCTTTCCACCGTACACACGCATGCAGAGAGAAAAACACATGTGTATACATTTAATCTCTCTCTCGCGCTCTCTGTATATGTATGTATATATATATATATTTGTATAATTTATATATATATATCACACAACAGTCAGTCATATATACACACATAAAGAATACACGTTCATATATTTATATATAAGAATATATCAGTATACATATATAAATACTAAGTACATATACACACAGACACACACAGACACACACGCAGAGATACAGGCACGCACAAATATGTGGACATGTATAATATTTTGTTTGCAAACATTCTCTTGTTATTGAATTTAATAGAATTTTCGTGCACAAAAATATGTAAAACAAGAAAAGCAAATAGGAAAACAGGTTGAAAGTACAGCTCATTTAAGATAAGACTATTTAAACATTTAATAGAAACAGGTGTGAACGTTTCCTATTGAAAGATTATAGTTCGTTTGATACGCTATTATGTTCGCGTGCTGAAATGAGAAGAAACCATATCAGTTATGTCCAATATTATGTAAGATTTTTACATGGGCAATTCCTTTCATGCTATTCAATGTTTTTGATGTATCCAAGGAATAGTAGAAGGAGCATTTTTTATTTTCTTTTTACTACGGTTTATTTTTATTTCTGTTTATAATATTTATAAATTAATTATTGAAGAGTGAAAACAGAGTCTATGCCATTCCTGTTCTTACCACTATATTTTTTCGTGCTTGTAAAGAAACTTATGATTCTATACAAAAATATGCGCTCCAAACTCTTTGGAAAATTGTTATCGATATAGAAAGGGAATCAAATGAACCATAAAGAATTTTCTAAAAAATTCCTTTAGCTATCATGGAAAAACAAACCGTAAATATTAAAGAACATTTTCGTTTCATCTTGTTTCATATTATACATTTGAATGACTTTCTAAATATTAAAAGAATGAAAACATTTTATTTAAAAAATCGTAGCACAAATGAAGAAGTGATTTAAAGGCCATTCAGACAGACTAACGAGGGAGTCTGTATGTGATAGCTCGTCTTGCTGCAACAAGAAACCAAACACCTTTCAAATCATATATCTCATTGACTTAAAAATGGGAAGAATACGAGGGGACAACGTTATTCAAGATGCAAATGAAAAGGAAATGAAAAACAAAATGAGATGGAATCGACTGAAATTCTTTCATCAAATAGATTTTCTCAATCAGAAATGATTTTTGGGTATATTCAGCGACAACACTATCATTCAGATCCACATTTAGTTGACTGAGATAGTTTGTTAACAAAGACAGAAGTGACGTTAGCTTTTTGTATCCTGTTGTCAGTTAGGAAGTATATCCGAGGATAACACACACATTTATATGTATGTATGTACGTATGAATAAGAGCAACATGATAGAGATATAAGACTCTTTTATTCAGAGCCTGAACTGAAATACTAATGTGGTTACTGGCGATAGGAGTGGTGTTCAATCCTTCTTTTGCTGCAGAAGTAGAATAGATGTTCTTATATAAATCATTACATCTGACTCTTAATTTGAATAGCCACATTTTAATAGGAAAGTCTAACTCGATCCGATCTCTAAATGTCTGAAGTGTGTTATTGTTGCTAATACGTTTATAATTGATATTATCTTCATCTCTGGCAAGTATTGTGACGAACTAAACTATTTCTATCTTAATAATGCTTAAAATGATTGTCAATTAAGGACATATACGAAGTGTTTACAGATTGCTCGAGTACAATTTATACCTAAATGTTGTTGTGAGCGATGATAATAAAGACGATGAAGAGGAAGACGAAGATCGTGTTTTGCCATGTTTTTACTTTGAATATTGTGTGATGGTGATTCTTTGAATTACTCCCCTAACGGCTACAATTAATTGCTTAACCCTCTCTGAGCAAACTAAAACTTACGAGTCCTCTGTTTCTACTGAAATTTAAGCAATATTTGCTGTGATAATCACATGAATAATAGCTGCAAGGACTGATAATTTGATGGCAAATCACAATTAAAGAGGGTTTCCAATTTTTAGTTAGCAAATACATCAAGGAAACCGTGTTTACGACGGGTTCTATATGAGAGTATATATGTTGTTGCGCGGCATTTCAGAAGTAGAAAACCAGTCTTTAAATAACACATATCGTCTTATAATAAAGAGAATGGTTGGACATATTATTGTATATTATGGTGTGACATGCACTTTCTGGAAAATACACCGATATAGACGTGGTCAGAGCATATTTGATCTTATCAACTGTATCAGTGGCATAAACAGCTAGCAGTAAAAATAATAATACTGATAATAGTATAAACTAGATATTGAGTGGCCGTGACGAGTGAAAAAATATGTTTCATGCTGTAACTCGTTAGTCCACAATCTTGTGCAAGTTTATGTGCGAATGTTTGTATGCATATGCACATACACTAACACGCATATATGTATATACACATCAATAACAATTTGACATAATGTCATATAATCAAATGATTACGTTATACTAAGTCCACATTGTTGTTCTGCTGTAGTAAATGCCTCATTAATTCTGGCAAAATTGATTCCAAGATGATGAATTGAGATGTAGCCACAGCAGAAACATGATGTTATTACTGAAATTAATCCATAAATAAAGAAATAAATAAGTCATTACAGAAAAATTTAGAAATCAATAAAAAATATCTCTTACATGAATTAGAATTTCAAGAAATCAAATATTAAGCGTAGGAAATGTTAGGAATGTTTCCCTGTGTAACATTCAAGGAACGTCCATGGAAGTCCACAACAACATGATGTTTAATTATGAAGCATCAAGAATGTGTTAGAAATCCCGTGTTTACAGATAAAAGTTTTCTTTTACAGATACGACGAAAATGAATGGCGTTCTGTGTGTATGCGAACGTACAGGGAGTTAGAGAAGGAGGAGATAAATGATGGGTGTGTGAATGAGAGGTTTTAAATATGAGGGAAACAAATCGAATGATTAATAGAAAAACATAATGAAAAATCATTGGCTGACAGGCAGAGAGAAAAATAGAGAAAGAGAGAGGGGAGGGAGGGAGAGAAAGAGAAGGAATGATAACAGTTGATATAGAGATTGAGTGAAAGACTAATATAAACAAACTGGCAGAGAAATCGAAAAAGGGAACTGAAAGTGATTGAATTTACTACAAAAGAACATTAAAGTATTTCAAATAAAGATTTAAACATTGAAAAAATTTGATAATGATGGTAGTAGCGGTGGTTGTTCTGACAGTAGTCTTTGTGGTGGAATTGGTGTTAGTATTAGTGGGGGATAGTAATGTTGGAAGTGGTTGTGATGATAAGAAGAAAGAGGAGGACAATTATGTTGACTATCATGCTGTTATGAACATAGTTGTACCAATAACACTAGAGAGCAAAATTTTCGTTGGGTTAAATCTGATGCTGTTTTTGACTAATTTTTGGCCTCTGAATCCAGAAATAACCTCAGTTCGGTATCGCATCAACTTTCTGATAGCCTTCTTTTGTCGCGAGAACTATAAAAATACCGCAACATTCATATTTGTGCCAATTTTACAGAATGTTTTAAAGATGGACATACAATGAAAAATAAATTTTGTTTCACTGTAATGTTTCTTCTTTGTATTTGTCTCAAACATTAGACAGCGGTTATGCTGGGGTGTGTCTATGTGATCACTAGACAGGCAGTATAACTGGAGCTGGTAAGGTGATGCATTTTGCAACTAATTTGTATTGAGGGTCTGTGATAGGATAAGTTGGTAATCCAAGTTCTCAAAATTAGTCGAGTTTCATACATATATGTTATGAAATTACACAGCTTAAATAATGCGTTAGAGAAATGCGTATAGGTATTATTTTTACTTTTGGTGCTATTTTGTGTTCCAGGCCAGTCCTTAACGAGAAGGTCTACCTTTAAAGACATTCGAGGTACTACATTGCCCAAGCATATAATGGTAGTGTGCGATTTGAAAGCGATTTTGTCTATTTTTAGCAGGTCGAATAAACAAGTAAATTCACCTTGGCAGCTGCTGTGATCTTAAAAGTCTCTATTATAATCCATATACTTCGTAACAATAACAAATGTAGTATTGAGCATGATTTAAGCAAACCATAATAACGCTGCAATATTGCGGTTCATTCAATTATATTGGACAGATAGCCTCGCACAAAATCTTTTGAAAGTACAGATTTAACTTTCGCCTGAACAATACACAGCACAATTGTAAATTGGCTGTCACTACATTATTACTTAGAATTGCAATATATTAATATAGTCTAGTTAATGTTGGTTTTCAGCTAATTCAATATAACAGCTAAAGTATATTTTGCATTACGCCAGTATGCAATACTTCAAAGATAGTCAACAAGTTGATGATAATGAGAGAAATTGTTGCGATTAATGTCATGGTGACACAGAATACTTATGTAAACATTTAACTACAAAGGTTACTAAGAGCATTGGCCAAATGCAGCTAAGTTCGAAACGCACTAAAGTGAGCTTATCTTATTGACATGTCGGCATTTAGCTTAGATCAATCTTATATGCAGCGAAGTTTTAGCGAGACAATTGCATTTTTCTATTACTACAGAAAGTGCATCTAGGACACTATCTGACAGATTTATTGATTCTTTGCATAAACCATACTGAGAAACGAGTGACATCGTGCTGCTACATATATCAGGTAGCTCGTGTGACCGCGTAGAAGTTCCTTCTATCAATTTTTATTAACACCTTTCAGAAAACGGTGCAGTGACAGTAGTTTTTTTTACTAGTTGCATCAGAGAGAATGCGGATAATATCATTGGTGTTCAGATTATAGATCTACATATTCAGGAAAATGTGACAGAAAAGTATACTAAAAGATTGTGGATATTGAAAGTTATTTTGGTGTAAAATATTTAGTGTAGAATCTCTGAATGAAAATAAAGAAGAATCCTTTTGGAAAGGAGGGAGAATGGTATGTTCATGAGTGAAAACGATATTTATTCTGTGTTTAATGGTGGTAAAGAAAGAATTAAGAGACAGATCGTCGAAGGGTAGTAGAGTGTCAGGGAATTTTTGTCGATGAGTCGAACCTGTATCATTTCGTGTGTTTTGATATGGTTTTGTAAGGTCGAGGAAGATAGTTTGAAGTGACTTATGATGCTTTCTTGCAATCTAGGATGTGGTCTCTATATTCTCCAATCTGGCAACAGCAACAAACTAAACATCCATTCAGCTCTCTAAAATAGGAAAATCACTTGAAATATGCTGATATCAGATTGCAAGGGCAAGCTGGTGTGTGGTCAGTCTTGAAACAGGAAGTAGTTATAGATATAGGAAATTGGCAAATATGTAGCGAACCGCAATGCAGTTATAACGATCTTTCGTTATCGGTTGAATAGCAATTGCTACCTGTTGTGCGTTTGTGTTAATGAATGAACAAAAATTTCCATAAAGTAGTGCCGGAGCGCTCAGGATATATGTAGATGGCACTAGAGTGTAGGATGTGGGGAGGAGGCTGTGGGTGGTCAAATTGAACAAGTTTCATTAATATCAACCCTTTGTGAAGGCAGAAGTCTAGCGTTATATATGCAAAACTGGCAATGACAGTACAAGTGTGGGTGGCAAGCGGATTACCATTGAAATCATATTAAAATGCATAGTTAATGAAGAAATATGCACTGATTATGACTAGAATCTTCGCAGTAGGAAGCAGCTGTTAAATCTAGGTAAGTCGTGTATGGTGTATATATATGATTCTCTTTCACTCACTTTTACTTGCTTCAGTCATTTGACCGTGGCTATGCTGGAGCACCGCCGTTAGTCGAGCAGATCGACCCCAGGACTTATTATTTGTAAGCCTAGTACTTATTCTATCTGTCTCTTTTTGCAGAATCGCTACTTTACGGGGACGTAAACACACCACCATCGGTTGTCAAGCGATGTTGGGGAACAGACACTGACACACAAACATACACATACATACATACATACACACACACACATATAAATATATATATATATTATATATATATATATATATATATATATATATATATATATAAGACGGGCTTCTTTCAGTTTCCGTTTACCAAATCCACTCAGAAGGATCTGGTAGGCCCGGGGCTATAGTAGAAGACACTTACCCAAGGTGCCACGCAGTGGGACTGAACCCGGAACGATGTGGTTAGCAAGCATCCTACTTACGACACAACCACTCCTACTCCTATTGCATACATTGTTTGAATATATTAGAAAAGGAAAATATAAAGCACTATAATAAATGCATAAAGGAGAAGAAAATGGGAAATAATCTTTCAGTAAGATATATAAATAGCCTTTAAAGAACGGAAGATGTGATACCTCTTCCAATGTGGACCAATATTTTTGCGCATTATTTATACATGAAACTCACCTATTTATCACAACTGCAAACATAAATATATATAACGGTATAAAATGGAAATTACTGGCATTAAACTTACCTAACTATCCGTTTGCCCTTGAAGTAGAGAGTAATTAATCCTATGGACGATCATTTATTTTGTTTTCCTTCGTGTATGGCCAGAAGTTGTTTTTCAATGGTTGATGCTCCCTAGATACATCATGCAAATAGTGATGGCTACGGTATCAGGGACCTCACTATCACAACGTATACACATATACATACGTATATATATATATATATGTATGTATATATGTGTATGTATTATGTATATAAATATATATATACACATAGATGCATTTGTATATGTGCAGGTGTGTATAAATAGATGTATATATATATATATATGTATATGTATATATACCTGTACATATAAATATATAAATATATATATATGTATATATATTTGTATATATATATACCTGTACATATATATATATATGTATATACATCTTATATATGCATGTATATGAATGTGTATATATATAGGTATATGTATATATATATATGTATATATATATATATATGTGTGTGTGTGTGTGTATATATATGAGTGTGTGTGTGCATGTAAGTATGCCTGAATATATACGTGTATGTATATGCGTGGATATAGTGCGTATGCATATATGCGTATAAATACATGTTTACATTTATATATACACATACATACATACATACATACATATATATATATATATATATTTATTTATATATATAAAACATGTATACATATGTAGATGCTTGTATGTGTGTGTGTATGTGTGTGGGTGCGTGTGTGTTTGTGTAAAATCGATTCTGAATCTCGTCAAGTCTGCTGGCGAAAAACACTTGAATAAATTCTTCATTACATTACAGACATTCATCATAGATCTCTGGCAACAACAAGGACAACAGCAACAGCAACTACAGTAAAGAGAGACTGAAAACAAACAAAATCTCGAATAGAAAACAAAACAAAGAATCAATGCGAACACAACAAGAAGAAAACGAAAGAAGACTAAGGAAGAAAAGAATTGTGAAGTAGAGAGAGTGGAGAGTGTGCAGGCGAAGCAGGATTGAACATAAATGAAGAATATTAGATGAACTACATTTATTAACCCTTCTACGGCCAACACTAGATTTACGTTGGTGACCCTGGTTTGCATTCTGTAATGAAATAAATGAAATCCAAGATAGTTAATGTACTTCCCTTAATATCCTGTTAAACTGTCCACGACGCTATTGGCGCTATGAAAACGATGAAGTCATTTTAAAACATATTATTCACCGTTCCAGATATATTCCAACCAACTTTGAGATTATTTCATTTTGTTCTCTCATGATTGTTCTAGAAATTTAGATTTCGCTTCCGACATTCATTTCTATCCTCACGGCATTTCAGCTTGCATATGATAATTTTGAACGAAACAGCGTGAACAATGTAGGCCTATATGTGTGTGTGTGAATGTATGCGTTTGGAAGCGTGCTTGCCTGAGTAAGAGTGCATCATATAATTTGCTGTTGTTGTTAAGCCTAAAGCTGCGGGAATCGTTAGCATGCTGGGGAATATGTTTAGCAGCATTTCGTTCGCATTTAGTTTCTGTATTCAAATTCCACCGGAGGAGTCGTGGTACCAATAGTAATTGGTGCACCTGGAAGTATAAGCACTCAACTTTCAACATGACTGAAAAAGACCGGAGCAAGTGTCAAGGTAGAACACCTACAGAAATCGGTATTGCTTAGTCTGCTGACTGTGGACAGCTGACATATTCCATTATACCCCCCATCATACCCAGCAAAATAAGCTCTGAGTATCTCTCTATATATAAACGGCAGTTTGTCTGTGCGTGCTTCTGTGTGTCTGTTTTCTCGTACCCTCACCCTGACCAAGGCTTTCAACCGATTCTGATGAAACTTGACACACACATAGCCCAATGTCATAATTCAAAACTAACGAAGCGAAAATTTTGAAAAGTTCCCCCAGTTCTGAAAAAAATTGATAAATTTTACATGGGGTCGAGAATCATAAACATGAACCACAGACTGTCTAGGGGACGCAACTCGAGAATCTAAGCTTTTTTTATGCAACGCATAACTATGGTAGTTTTCACAACTTGCAATCGATTTTCACCAAACTCATGGTGAAGCTTAATGTTACCCTAAGAAACTCAATTCTGACGTTAGTTTTCCATGCAATACCTTACCATCAGAAACAATCGATAAAATCATGCCATTTTGGGAAATCGCGTTCAAATTCAAGATGACATATTTTCGACAATATCTTTCACAAATTGGCAGGAATCTTTTTTTTTTCACAACGAGCATCATGTCTGCTCCAAGGAGCTATATAGCCCTTTTTATTCCAATAGGATACATTATTGGAAAAAATCGGTTAATTTAATCATATGTGGCACACATAGCAAACAAATTTGTGTATTAAACACAAACCAGACTGTCTAGGGGACGCAACTTGACCTTTTTAGCTATCGATAATTCGATCCAACCAATTCCTACCAGGAAGAAATTACATTCGAGACTTTACCCCAACACCGCCACTTCTGCTAATAGCTGCTGCAGCCGCAAGTTATTCGAATACTTTTTGGGTTTAAACTTTCTTTATAACTACCACCCCAAACGTTTTACCTTCAATTTTTGACGTACCCTAACGGTCCTCGGACGCTACTTGCAAACTCTTGGTTTATTATAAACCACTTTTGTCGTGTGCATCAAAAAACTTTTCCTTTCGTTTGTTCAGTTTGATCACTTTTGACTTTTTCGTTGTTGTCACTCACATTGCTGCCAGCTTTTTGGCCGTTTTTGTACATTTTTATACATTTTCGGATACTTACCCCACGAGCTCCTTTTTATTACACCTTTACCAAACACATTGCTATCCACCAAAATACTTACCCCACGTGTTCCTTTTTATTACACCTTTGCCAAACACATTGCTATCCACCAAAATGCCACCCAAGAAGAGAAGGACCATCCTCAGCCCTCGGACGGCCAAGGCATCGGCTGCTAGGGCTAGAAGGGCACGCGAGACCCACGAGGAAACCGCCTTGCGCCTCTCGCAACCAGCTTCCCGTTATGCCGCTGCTCAGGCATCTGAAACTACTAGCGACCGTTCTACCCGACTTGCAAGGGTCGCAGCGTACAGATCTTCCCTCCGCTTGAGGTTGACGAAAGAGCAACAGTCCAGCCAAAACATGCGGGCTTCTTACTGTGCTTCCATCCGCAGAGCTCGCGAGAACCCCGAACAAAGGGCCATTCGGAATGCGGCTAACGCCACTAGCACTGCCAGGACACGATCTGTCGAAACCTCACAGCAGAGGAGAACTCGCCAAGATGCTGACGCCGCAAACAAAGCCATGGCCAAAGCTGCCGAAACACCTCAACAGAGGAGAGCTCGCCAAGCTGCTAACGCCGCAAACACAGCCAGGGCTCGATCTGCCGAAACTCCACACCAACGGACTATTCGGACATCCAGACATGCCATTAACACTGCTTCTGCTAGGGCTTCAGAGGGTGCTGAGGCGAGAGCTGAAATGCTTTCAAGGGATGCCACTGCTACCGCTGTCGCACGTGCATCTGAATCTGCTGAGGCACGGTGCACTCGACTTGAGAGTATCAACAAACGTCGGGATATCATTCGTGGTGTACGTACCCCTGCCCCCGCTTTCTGGTTGTCACTAGCATTCAACTACGACGCCACAATTAACTTTTCCTTGCGTGACGACATCAAGATAGGGTCAATGACAATTGTATGCCAGTTTTGCAAAGCCAAGAAATGGCCCGGAGAGCCACCTGGTTTGTGCTGCTCTGGTGGCAAAGTGGACCTGCCACCCCTACGGGAACCACCTCAACCACTGAAGGATCTCGCGGCGGGTTTAACCCCCGATTCGTCACAATTCCTTGAAATAATTCGAAAGTACAACTGCTCATTCCAAATGACCTCTTTCGGGGCCAAAATTCCTCCCAGAGAAGGCTGGATGCCTACTTTCAAAGTGCAGGGACAGGTCTACCATCTTATTGGGTCACTTCTGCCAGACGAGATTCAGCAGTCTTCTTTCCTCCAAATATACTTCATTGCCGACTACAACCACCAGGTTGATGCACGCCTTGGAATAATACCGGGTACAAGCTATGTTCCCCGCAAAGACATTCTTCTCCGTCTCCAAACCATGCTTCATGATATCAACAGCTACGTCTGCAGCTTCAGATATGCCTTGGACAGTGCTCCTTCTCCAAACTTCACCGTTGTCATTGATGCTGATAAACGACCCCACGGGGAGCACGAACGCCGTTTCAACGCACCTGCGTGCAACGAAATTGCCGCAGTTATACACGGAGAGCAACACAACAGCCGTGACATAATCATCTCCTCCCGTGGTAACAACCTACACAGGATCAGCGAGACTCACAGATCTTATGACGCGCTTCAGTATCCATTGCTTTTCCCTTATGGGGAAGATGGCTACCACTTCGGAATTCCTTTACGGCAGCCCTCCAATCAAACTACTGCGGCATCAAAGACGGTTTCCTGCAGGGCGTTCTACTCATACCGGTTCATGGTCAGGGAGGGTGAGTTCAACTTATTGCCCCGTTGTCGTCAGCTATTCAACCAGTTCGCCGTCGACATGGCCGCAAAAATGGAATCGGAAAGGCTGCTATACATTAAACTTAATCAGACCAAACTTCGCTCCGACTCCTACATTCATCTCCGTGACGGTTTGCAACAAGAAAATGACCCTCGCAACATCGGCAAGCCATGCATTCTACCCTCCACCTTCACGGGAGGACCGCGATATATGCGTGAAAGGACCCAAGACGCCTTGACCTACGTGCGCATTTACGGCCGGCCGGACCTCTTTATCACCTACACGTGCAATCCCAGCTGCGACGAAATCACTCGCGAAATCCTCCCGGGTCAATCTCACACCCATCGACACGACATCGTTGCTAGGGTTTTCCGTCTGAATTTGGGCAAAATGAAGGATTTGATAGTTAAGGGTCAGATTTTCGGGCATGTCAGGTGCCACAGGTTTTCGGTCGAGTGGCAAAAGAGGGGCTTGCTACATGCTCACATCTTAATTTTGGCTCACTCATAAAATTGAGACTAATGACATTGACAAATTCATTTCCGCCGAGATTCCTGACCCCGATGAGGACCCCGGACTCTACGAAATTGTCCGCACTACAATGGTACACGGGCCCTGTGGACCAAATTACGCCAACACACCATGCTACAAAACCGGATTAGCCTGCTCAAAGGGATTCCCTAAACGGTTCACTTTGGAGACTCAAACAGGCGGCGATGGGTATCCGCTGTACAAACGAAGGAGTCCAGCCAATGGAGGCCGCACGATTACGGTTGGGCGACATCAAGTGGACAACAGCTACATTGTCCCCTACTGTCCTCTCCTGTCGAAGATATTCAAAGCCCACGTCAACGTTGAGTTCTGCAGCTCCATCAGGTCAATACAATATGTCTGCAAATATATCAACAAAGGCAGCGATGCTGCCATGTTCAGCATCCAGAGGACCACCAGTCGCGACGAAGTGTCCAACTACTTGGCTGGCCGGTACCTCAGCAGCAACGAAGCGTTTTGGCGCATTTACGGCTTCCTGCTCCATCAGAGACACCCGGCTGTGGTGCAGCTTGCTGTACACTTGGAAAATGGACAGCGGATTTACTTCACAGAGCAAAGTGCTGTGCAGATAGCCACCAGCCCTAAAGACACAACGTTGACTGGTTTCTTCAAATTATGCCAACGTGATGACTTCGCTCGAACGCTTTTGTACCCACAGGTCCCATCGTACTTCGTGTGGTCTAAAAACACCTGGGTTCGACGGAAATCCGGCAAAAACGTCGAAAGCTTCCCAGGCGTCAAGTTTGACTCCTGCCTGGGTCGAGTTTACAACATCCCGCCAAACCAGCAAGAATGCTTCTACCTCCGTCTCCTTCTACATGAGGTCACTGGTCCAACAGGTTTCGCCAATATAAGTACCGTCAATGGGGTTCTGTGCGACACCTTCAGGGAAGCATGTATGAGACTTGGCCTTCTAGAGGATGACTCCCAGTGGGACGCCACGATGGCAGAGGGTGCTTTACTGCAAACGCATTCGGCCCTGCGACATCTTTTCGCAATCCTTCTTCAAAAATGTCAGCTTAGTCATCCACTAAGTCTCTGGATGAAATACAGGGATGACATGTCGCACGACTTCTTACGTACGGCTCAGCAACACTGCCCTTCCGCCGAGATCACGTTCACCAACTTCATTTACAATTTTGCGCTCATTCAACTCGAAGACGCTGTCATCGATATGGGTGGGTCTGCTTTAACAGAGTACGGCCTTCCACCACCCACACGTGAACACGCCAATGTTATGTCTGCTGAATTGTTACGCGAAACTTCCTACTGCATTGAGGAACTGCACCAGTACGTCCAAGATAATGAACCACGGCTGCTTCCAGACCAGCGCATAGCCTACAACACCATCGTAGACTCTGTCAGACAGCAACGTGGGGGGATTTTCTTCCTTGATGCACCCGGCGGCACAGGCAAAACCTTCGTCACTAAACTAATTCTGGCAGAGGTCAGACGCAACACGGACATTGCCCTGGCTGTAGTTTCCTCTGGTATCGCGGCCACGTTGCTTCCGGGTGGCAGAACCGCCCACTCTGCCTTCAGACTCCCGCTCGATCTGGCAAAGTCCGAGTCACCTATCTGCAACATCGCCAAGAACTCAGAACAGGCCGACATTCTTCGCAGATGCAAACTCATCGTATGGGACGAGCGCACTATGGCACACAAAGGCGCCCTTGAGGCACTGGACAGGTCCCTGCAAGACATCAGAGACTCTACGGCCCCCATGGGAGGATTAACTTTACTTCTTTCAGGAGACTTCAGGCAGACTCTACCTGTTATTCCAAAAGGAACCCGTGCCGATGCCGTGCGCGCGTGCCTTAAGTCGTCAGCTCTTTGGGCACATGTGCGGCCCTTGCACCTCCAAACTAACATGCGCGCGCAGTTAATTGGTGACAGCGGATCCGCTGCATTCTCCAGGGACCTCTTATCGCTCGGTGAAAATAGGATGCTGTCTGATGCGGATGGCTACGTTCAATTGGACTCACTTTGCACCATTGTCGACACCCCTGCTAGCCTCCGGGACGCTGTCTTCCACGACCTACAAAACAATTTACGCGACCTAAAATGGCTGGCAGGCAGAGCTATTCTCGCACCCAAAAATACAACCGTCAACTCCATCAATATCCAGCTACTTGAAGCTATTCCTGGTGATGTCCACGTCTACAAATCTATAGATAGGACAGCAGACCCCGCCCAGCTTGCCGATTATCCTGTTGAATTCCTGAATTCACTTGAACCGCCAGGCCTGCCACCACACATCCTGAAGTTAAAAGTCGGTGCGCCCATTATGCGCATCAGGAATTTGGTTCCACCTAAACAGTGCAACGGCACACGTTTGGTTGTGAAACATTTGGCACCACATTTAATAACGGCCACAATACTTACCGGTTGTGGGAAGGGAGAGGACGTCTTCATTCCACGGATGCACCTTCAACCGTCGGGCGCTGACCTACCAATCCACTTCAGGCGTTCTCAGTTTCCTGTTAAACTCTGCTTCGCAATGTCCATCAATAAATCCCAAGGCCAAACGCTACAATTCGCTGGGTTACATTTGGGCGAACAGTGCTTCGCCCACGGTCAACTCTACGTGGGCTGTTCACGCGTTGGGAGGCGCAATGATGTTTTCATGTTTTCGCCCAAACGGACAGCTAGGAACATCGTATATACAGAAGTATTCCAGTGAAGACAAGACATTGCAACGTCCACATGCACCTTCGTTCCCTGGAGGGAAAGGACTACATTGGGATTAGTCGTTGCCTACTAGGGGTTCTTACATACCCGGGCAACGCCGGGCTATGCTGCTAGTTTATATAATAATAATAACCCTTTCTAGTAAAGGCCTAATCGATTAAATCGATGGTAGTGTTCCTCCACCGATATTTTATGTATCGACTCCGAAAGGATGAAAGGCAAAACCGACCTCGGCAGAATTTGATCTTAGAACGTAAATCAGATGAAATGCTTTAAGCCCTTTGCCAAGCGTACTAACGGTTCTGCCAGCTCTCCGCCTTAACAAAAATAATTATTATTATTTGAATTTTTGCCACAAGGGCAAATAGGGAGAGATGAGAATGAGTCAATTACATGGTCCCCAGTATTCAATTCGTACATCTTTTATCGTCCACAAAAGCATGAAAGGCAAAGTCGGCGTTGGTAAAATTTGAACTGAGAATGTATCGACGGGCGAAATACCGCTAAACATTTGGTCCAGCGTGCTAACGATTCTGCCAACTTGCCTCCTTAACATCAATAATAATAATAATAATATGTGTATACAAGTTTATAGACATATATTACACACATATTTGTATATAACGTTATATATGTATATATTATTTTTAGTGTTGAGCAAGGTGAGTTGTGGAATTACAAGCGTGATTAGCATCAGCCCCGAAGTGGTGTTGTACTCGTTAATTCATATTTGATTACATCGTGCTTGAAGAGCAGACTTCTGCATAGCAATGTGACGGCGATTGCAAGCAGAATTATATTATTGAGCGCTGTGAGGAAAATGAAAGAAACTCTTGTATCCATTTGTAGGAATATGAGGAAACAGTATAGAAAATATATTTGAAAATATAATTAAAAATATATTTGAGTTCAACATAATGCTGGAGTTTAAGTCAGAAAGACAAATATTTTTATCCTAATCCACTGAAGAAAGAAAGAATTGTGGAATTCGTATTTTCATTCGAGAATACGCTGTCCTGGCTTTCAGTTGGAAAGGAACAGAAACAGATTTCGATTAGTGAAGTAGATTTTTAACGCAATGCATCGGAAACGTCATGGTTGCTACTAGCAGTGTAGAGATTCGTTGACATACAAAATTATATAATTTAGAATTGAATGTATCTGAACGTAAACATGATTGTTTCAGCTCACGTTGAATCTTGTATTACGACTTTGCGCATCAATTCGGATATTCGATTCTTAGCAATTTCAGCAGCAAGATTTGAATTACATTTTTAATGGTCTTGGTCAAATGTAAGGTGCTAACTCGAAATTCATGTTCATCCTGCCAAGAGTGGAAGCTATAATACTCAATGGTATTTTTGCTGAAGATACGCTTCAGAATCCGTAAAATAATTCGGCTTAATAACTTTTATGCAAAAGGTTGAGTCAAAATTTTATTCTAATTTTAGTCTTCAATTAACAGTGAAATAAAATCACATACGGAAAGTATTTAGTTTATTTATCAAAATACATCTCATCATATTCTATTGTCTGTGCCCATCGTTGTGCCAGAAACTCAATTCAACGCTTATAACATTTGGTTGGTAAAACGTCTCCTTGCGCCAGTACTCAAATCTATCCACATTGTTCAACCTCCGTACGTGCTGGAAATGAGCCATGGTTCGGAAAAGTGGTTAATCTGATGTTGATAGGTTGCTGAAGCAGAAACATCAAGCCCGCCAATTTTCTCAAGTTTTCGCTTGGGTGTATTGATAGTGTGTGTTGGGGCACAGCTATGCTGTTGGAATTCACATCTTCGATTGACGAATGCCGAGTATCGGATTTGTGTGTAATCTCTTAGAGCAGCTGTAGAACACACGTATTACATATTATTTTTCACGGTTCCTGCTGGGTGAAAGAGGTTTGCAGATCTCAGGTGGTAGAAACTACAGCAAGGTATAACGAAGATGATCCTGATATTGTTACTAAAGTACTGGATACGTGAGAACTATTGATGTTTCGTTTGAATATCTAACTCTCATGTTTGCAGTGAAGGTAAACTACTCCCCAAAAAGTAGGACTACAATATTATTAGAAAACAAGGAAGTGATTTGTTCATATGCAATTTCTAATTAATTTGGAAATAGTGTTAATTATATTAATATCAGGTTAAGCAAAGGCTCATTATTTATATTATTTACATTTGATGGATATTTGTCCTCATCTTGCTTGTTGTTAACACAACGTTTCGGCTGATATACCCTCCAGCCTTCATCAGGTGTGTTGGGAAAATTTCGAACCTGGGTTCTCATTCCTAAGGTATTTTTTGTTGTTGTTGTTGTTGTTATTATTATTATTATTACAATTACTATTATTATTATCATTATTATTATTATTATTATTATTATTATTATTATTATTATTATTATTATTATTATTATTATTATTATTATCATTAGTATTAGTATTATTCAGGTCACTGACTGGAATCAAACTCGGAATATTGGGTTTAGTAGCCCGCGCTCTTAACTACAACACCATATAATAATAACCACTACCAAATATACTTCATTTTCATTGACATATTTGCATTACAAAAAATTCACATCATATACTTTTCTAAGTCGACTATTGTAAACATTTTATATCAACACAACGACGACATCACATTTTTCTTTGAGTGTGTACCTTCAAAGACATCCGTTTCTCCATATGTTCTGAAGAAATAAAGTTACTCACTCACTCCCTCACTCCCTCCATCTCTATCTATCTCTCTCTCTCTCTCTCTCTTACGCGCACACGCACACATATATACAAAATAAACATGTATGTGAGACAGAGAGAGAGACCAAGTGAGTGTCACTTAGACATAGAAGACAATACAAGCCTTCACTCATTCACTCACTCTCTTCTCTCTCTCTCTATCACGCACATGCACACGCACACTCATGCACACACAAACACAAACACACACACACACGTCCATTTTATATACACGTACATACATCTTTCACTTTCTCCTCTCTTTCCCTTTCTGCTCTCACATCAAAGCAAACGTCCCTGTTCCCTTTCTCTCCCCTTTCAATTCTTGCTTTCTTCAAAGCATAAAGAAATAAAAAGAAATTACGAGACTCAACTAACAATTTTTCGAAAATCGAGTTGCCGATACTGAGGTATTATAGTGCATTGTTGTTCACTATACGTACATATATATATATATATATATATATATATATATGTATGTATGTATGTATATATACATATTTATATATGTGTATGTATATATATATATATATGCACATATACATATACATATATATATATATATATATATATATATATATATATTTAAAAAAAGGAGATGTCGAACACGAGTGGTGATATATAAAAAAGGAAATGAAGAAAATGCTGACAAATAATTGAAGTAATTTAAGTAATTTAATTAGGTGAAAGTTCTTTTTACCGGTTGCGCATTTGTTATGCTTATCAAAATATGTGATATATTTTGATAAGCATAACAAATGCGCAACCGGTAAAAAGAACTTTCACCTAATTAAATTACTTAAATTACATCAATTATTTGTCAGCATTTTCTTCATTTCCTTTTATATATATATATATATATATATATATATATATATACATACATATACACATTGTTTTCGTGAGAAATTGAATATGTTATAACTTGATGTCCCTGTCTCATTTTCTCCGTCTTCTTTTTCTGATAAACATTAGTATAACCATATCCATCAATGCAAAACTACTATCTTTGGTTCTTCACTGATACACTGGATGAAACTGAGAAACTTGCATTCTTTCATCCCTTTAAGTGGGTTTTATATCCTTGATTTAATTTTATATATATATATGTATATATATCTATCTATCTATATATCTATATATGCATATATATATATATATATAGATGTGTATATATATATATATATAATATATATATATATATATATATATATATATATATATATATATATGTAGATAGATAGATAGATACACATACCTCCTCTTGCACTCTCCTGTGTTTGAAAGAACTTTTCTTCACCCATTTCCTTCTGGTCACTCAAATGTGACCGCGTGTGTACCGTTGGCGATTATTTTCCTCCGTCTTCCCTTCTTTGGATCTTTCCTTTTCATATGTTTCTGACGGAGAGCTCCGCTCGAAACGTTACACCCTCCTTCTTTCCTTCTTTCCTGGGCGTCCAATAATACTATACTTGTTCCACGTCCTCGCGTTGTTGTGTTTTCTCTTTGTGTTTTCATGTTTGGATTAACTATATATATATATGTGGCTGACGTGTTTTCGCCGCTCCTGACCTGTCAGCGGCCGAAGACACAGAAGACACAGAATAACAAATACAACCCAGCAGGATTACTGATAAACAACTGTAATTACTGGAAGATCTACTACTTTCTGTGAGTAATTTGAATTTCCCTCAAAATAAGTTAAAGAATTCCAAACCTACAGTTTGGGACAAAAATTTTAGAATCATAAATATCTCCATTTTTGTGTGAACATTTTGCCGTCACCTCTTCCTTGAGTATGAGATTATGTAAAATGCCTTTATTGTAACAACAGAATTAAATGCACGCTAAAAGTATGACACCACAATTAAATGCACGCTAAAAGTATGGACGTAAACACCAGCTAACCTTTATCTTCTTCTTGACATACCTTTTATTGCAATTGCATTATTAAACACGCGGAGAATAAGAAGAAAAAAAAGAAAAAGAAAAGAAAAATACTATTTATAGTTTCGCTCTCGTACATGACTCTATTCACAAGTACTGCTTATAGTCGGCCCCTCCTTTGATTTTTTCTCAAAGTCAAGGTCACTCTTTCACAAGTTCCATCAACACTGTTGCGGTCAATTTGAACTCTATTTGACCGACCGTTCTTCATCTCACTTTATGAGCTATTTACTACTGCTGCTATCAGAATTTACTGCAGTTACTACTATCGCTACAATTAGAAACATTCAAGTTGACGATGACACCGAAATATCTTTCTCCGGGTCTGAATTATACTGGTGGCACCAACGAAAAATCCCTTTCTTTCTCTGTGCTGGGAGAAAAGAGAATTTACTATAAAAACAAACCCCCAGCCCTCCCTCCAACGTATAATTTACTTTAAAAAGAAATACTTTAAAAGGGAAAAACGTGAGAAAAAAAGAAAAATTAATAATCTAATTTAACAATAGACAAAAACAAAAAACATGTGCCTTCTCGCACATAAACACAGTATTCACACATATACAAACATGCGCAGATGCAATTATTGAAGTACTAAATGGCACGTCAAATGATATTTAATCGAGTGGAACATTTTGCATGCATATCAATATTCTAAAGTTTGGACATACTATCCCTTATCCTAAAGCTGCTTCAGACAATTAGAAAGGGTTCCCGACTCGTTGCACCGTCTGCTTTCAATCTTGGATTGTGATTCGGCTCAGCCCAAACTCTCTCAGTTTTTGTCTGCTGTTGCCTACTCCTACAAGGATTGCACCTGTTTTTTGTTCCTGATTTAACCCCGATTTGTCCTAGAGCCCATATATGATTGTTTTTAGTCAACCATCCATCATGTCAGCTACCTACGCATCGAAACTGAGATCTGCAAGTAGGGCTTCTCATCAAGATGATGGTCCTACCAATAGTCAGCTCAACGAACAGTTGCTGTTGCTCAAACAAGAGGTTGAGCACCTAAAGTCTGTTGTTGCTCTCTTACTGAATAAACAGTCTCCTGTTGACGCAGAGTCACCCTTGATTTCTTCCCTGGAGACGTCCAAACCGAAGGGAACAAAATCGAGGCGGCCAAAGAAGGCGAAGGAACCGGCGGTCGTTTCTGCACATGATCGTTCCCGTGCGGATTCTTCCTCATCTGCCTTTTCGGTCCCGGAGGTTCCCCAACCGAATTTGAGGAGCGTAGACTCAAACCCACCTGAAGACCTTTGTTCTCCCCAAAAGAAGAAACGTCGTCAAAACTCCAGTGGGGCGGATTTAGCTATGAAACCTGACCACGATAAACGGTCTCCTGTTGACGCAGAGTCACCCTTGATTTCTTCCCTGGAGACGTCCAAACCGAAGGGAACAAAATCGAAGCGGCCAAAGAAGGCGAAGGAACCGGCCGTCGTTCCTGCACATGATCGTTCCTGTGCGGATTCTTCCTCATCTGCCTTTTCGGTCCCGGAGGTTCCCCAACCTAGTTCGAGGAGCGTAGACCCAAACCCACCTGAAGACCGTTGTTCTCCCGAAAAGAAGAAACGTAGTCAAAACTCCAGAGGGGCAGATTTGGCTATGAAACCTGATCACGATAAAATCTGTTTGGATTCTCCTTCACTTGTCCTTCCCATTAATGCCATTGCTCAACCAATTCTGAACGATCTCGATGTGGGTTCATCTGGGGAGTGATGCTCCCCCAAACCGAAGAGGCAGTGCAGTTCCAAACCAGGCTGGAAAATTATGACCACTAAATTCATTCCGATCGACCCCACAGGCCGACATAAGTCCGATGGCTATGAAACCACCCTTTCGAAATCCTCCAATGAAGAATCGAATACCGCAGCTCATAGTAGAGAACTTTTTGCCCACTCAAGATCGGCAATAATATATGGCAAAGCTGAATCCACCTGTGATACAGGCATAAACCGCCTAAAAGATGACATTAATTTTGTTTCCATTTTGGTTGGAAAATTGTTCTCTGTGAACGAAAATGTCAGTGTTCTTAAGGTCGCTCGGCTAGGAAGATTCCAAGCGAACCCAACCGCAGATACTAGACCACGCCCAATAAGGGTAATCTTTTCTTCTGATCGGGAGGCTTCAGTCTTTCTGAACAGAGCTCAGACGCATGCCTGGGAGGACCCCAATATGCGTTTTCGCGAGGAATACTCACTAAGAGAGAGAATTCACCGGAGGAACCTGATATCCGAGCTAAAGATGAGGAAACAAATAGGAGAGAAGGGTTTACGAATCCAAGATGGACAGATAATCAAGTCCTACCTCTGGTCCCATGCTGTAGTGCTGACAGGGAAAGTGATGTGAGGGCAAATCGAAGTGAAGCTGATACCCCCGTCAACGATGCTATCTCTGATGCCCTTTATTCTGCTTGTTCCCCAACTCCCGCCCCTCAGACTTCACAGCTCAGCATCGTCTACACCAACTCGTGCTCCTTATTCCCAAAGTTCAGTGAACTATTTACACTGGCCCTACGCGACTCCCCTGATGTGATAGCTATCACCGAGACTTGGCTGACTCCAGCAGTAAAGGACTCAGAGATCCACCTGCAGGGCTACGTCCTTTTCAGATGTGACAGAGGAAAAAGGCGAGGTGGAGGTGTTGCTGTGTATGTTAAGTCTGAGCACAAACCGTCCTGCGGTATTCTACCCACAAATGCTCAACCTACAACCAAATTCGATGCCGTCTATTGCAAGCTGAGCCTATCTGAGTTTTGCCTGCCCGTGTTTGCTGTCTACAGGCCGCCTCTAGCCGACCCCCAGGACGATGCTCATCTACTCGAGGCGATAAGATTCGTTTCAGCTTCGCATGACTGCTTGGTACTAGGCGACTTCAACGCTCCCACGATCGATTGGCCCGCATCAATTTGTACAACATCTTCCCGGTTCGGCCAGGCCCTTCTTGACGTGGCTGAAGATTGTTTTCTATCGCAACATGTTGAATATCCGACAAGGCATCGGTCTGGGCAGCAGCCATCTATGCTAGATCTGGTATTCTCCCGCTATCCAAGATAGCGTCCAGTGTCAGACGTATCTGTGTGCGCCCCTCTTGCCAAGAGTGATCATGCGGTCCTAAAGTTCGTCATGCACACAACTTTTTCCACGCTCACGATTACTTCGCTGCCACGTAGAGTCTTCTCTGCAATTAATCTTGAAATTCTAACCGAGGCTTCCGCGCTTCTGGACTGGCGTTCCCTGATGACGTTGTCCTCAGTTGACGAACTATGGTCATTCCTCAAAGCATATGTAATCTGTTTGACTGACCAGGCAGTTCCCGTTGGACTTCCCAAGAGGAAGAAACACAAGCCCTGGGTGACGAAGAAGGTTAAACGAGAACGTCGACATAGAGATATTGCTTGGGCTGAATTCAAAAATCTGGATTCGACTGCAGCTTTTGAGGTGTACAAAACTCAACGAGACCGAGCCGTGAAAATTGAAAAGAAAGAACGCTTCAGTTATGAATACAAAATCGCGGCAAATGCCAGTAGCAATCCAAAAACCTTCTTTGCCCATGTCCAGCGGAATTCCCGCTTGAACGACCAGATTGCCACATTGGTAGACTCAACAGGCGTATCGATTGAGGACCCTTATCAACAGAGTCAATTATTTGCCGAGGCTTTTTCAACTATTTTCAAACAAGATGATGGTCGTGAACCCCCTCCAATTGATAGATCGGTACCTCCAATGCTTCGATTGATCATCACGCGGGACGAAGTCAAACGTGTTATTCAAGGCCTCGATGTCAACAAGGGTCACGGCCCTGACGGCATACACCCACGGGTTATCAAAGCGTTGGCTCCGGTCATCTGCGAGCCCTTAACACGACTATTCAATATGTCATTGGCGACGGGTGTTATACCTGCAGACTGGAGAACAGCGATAATCTGCCCAATTTTCAAGAAAGGGAGCCGCGAAGACCCGCTTAACTACCGACCGGTTTCCCTTACATCAATAATCAGCAAGATGTTCGAAACCATCCTTAAGCACAGCCTCGATCACTGATTCCCAGCACGGCTTCGTGCCGAAGAGATCATGCTTGACCAACTTACTAGTAATGGAAGAATTGGTGACGCGCATCCTCGATGATAGTGATGCTGTTGACATCGTTTTATTGGACTTTGCCAAAGCTTTTGACTCGGTAAACCACCGCCTACTACTTGTCAAGCTTCAAGCATATAGTTTCCATCCGGATATTGTACGATGGGTTGGTGCCTTCCTCTCTGATCGCTCCTTCCAAGTTCAAGTTAATGGTTCGCGGTCCGACGTCTCCAGTGCGAGCAGTGGCGTGCCTCAAGGTTCAGTGCTTGGGCCCTTGTTGTTCTTAGTCTTCATAAATGACTTGCCCGACGACCTCACGCAACACACCCTTCTATTTGCCGACGATATCAAACTGGTCGCTCCTCGCGGTAGTATAGAGGATCTTCGTCGATGCCTCCACCAAATTTGGAAGTGGGCTAACGATTGGGACCTGTGTCTGAACGTGTCAAAGTGCTGTCATCTGCCTGTCGGCTCTACTCCTGCAACTCAACTTGATTTCGAGCCGGGTCGTCTGCTGCTGGAGAGGACCGATCAGGTAAAGGACCTTGGTGGATTCCTCCTTTTCGCCTTCGGCCCAGTGCGTCCATGCTGCCAACAAAGCGCGCGGAATTCTGTTTTTGATTCGACGGTCATTCGGAATGCTCACAGCAGCCATATTCCTGCCACTCTATGTCACGCTGGTGAGACCCATATTGGAGTATGGGATTCAAGCCTCTTCTCCTTATCTCCTCAAAGACATACAGCACCTCGAAAGAGTCCAGAGGCTGGCTACCCTCCTGGTTCATGGTCTCAAAAATTTGTCCTACGAAGAAAGGCTGAGGACGCTCGACCTTTATTCTCTTGAAAAACGTCGCCGCCGTGGTGATCTCATTCTCGCCCACAACATCATAAGCGGGAAGTGTAACCTCTCGAAAGAGCTGTTCTTCACTCCTGCTCCGGAGCGTCGGCTGCGGGGCCATTCCGAAAAGCTCTACCTGCGACGATTTCATCTCAATCGAAGGAGAGGAGCTTTCTCCGTCCGGGTTGCGGATCCGTGGAACAAGCTGCCAGACGAGATGGTGAAGATGCCGACGACCGCTTTGTTCAAAGCCTCCCTGGACCTCAAGTGGCCTGAACTCTTTACATGAACACCACCCTGTACTTAATTCCATGTCCCCCTACATGGCCTTGCTATTTGCTTTTGAGCCAAATTAACTAACTAACTAACTAACTAACTAACTAACTATATATATATATATATATATATATATGTATATATATATATATGCAGGTATAAATACACACATACATGCTTAATACATACATATGCAAATTCGATGGCCCCTGTTGTACTGTCTTTGACTATACACTTGCTCGTCCAGGAATGGTAGAAGACCTGAGTAATTGCAACCTTAGCAACACAAACAAACAGGAACAAGAAAATTATTGCTGTCTTGGATAGGATAATTAGCTGTCTTGTGCAAGGAAAGACGTGAACGAAATATATTCCACACAGACGGTAATCAAAACATTTTACCATGCATTGGCAAGTTAGTTTGTGATCGACATGATAATCGTAGTGCCATATAGTAGCAATGTATCTATAGAAAGTACCAAGCATCTGTTTTTAGCCCAACCATATATTGAATGGATACATAGTATACTTATATGTTTTGTGTTGTTGAGTTATAACGGTTTTGGCAAACTATGCGAATCTCTCATGTAAAAGCAGTATGATTGAAAAGTCAAAACATCTGCTTTGCAGCCACGGGTTATACATTTCAATCGCACTGTGTTCCATCTTGGTCAAATGGTCTTTCTATGACCTCGTCAAACTTTACAATGTGTAGAAGACCATCTCATTGATTGCTCTTGTAATTCAAAACTCCAGACGTGACAAATGTTATTACGTTTTATCCATCGGGCAATTACATCAATGTTAGACACGTATATGGAATACTCCACCATTTGCATGCTAAATGAATGATTATAGCATTTCAGTTGTTCGGACAGCTGAAAACACATGATCAAAATGCATTGATATCTCAAAACTGAGTATGTTTGTTGGGATGTAAAGACAACATTAATGAATTGTGTTCGGGCGTCTGTCTTACAATACACAAGAATATACAGTAAACTCTTAAGATCTTATTTTAAAGAATGATATACATACAAATATAAATTCACCCATGTATTCTTAAACCAAGTCAATTGGCCCATGCAAGTGAAAGGTTCTCAAAAGCTGCCTTCTTCGAAACACCGACTTTGGTTTTTCGTAGGTGGAAGCACTCCGTCGGTTACGACGACGAGGGTTCCGGTTGATCCGAATCAACAGAACAGCCTGCTCGTGAAATTAACGCGTAAGTGGCTGAGCACTCCACAGACACGTGCACCCTTAACGTAGTTCCCGGGGATATTCAGCGTGACACAGAGAGTGACAAGGCCGGCCCTTTGAAATACAGGTACAACAGGAACAAGAAGTAAGAGTGAGAGAAAGTTGTGGTGAAAGAGTACAGCAGGGATTACCACCATCCCCTGCCGGAGCCTCGTGGAGCTTTTAGGTGTTTTCGCTCAATAAACACTCACAACGCCCGGTCTGGGAATCGAAACCGCGATCCTATGACCGCGAGTTCGCTGCCCTAACCACTGGGCCATTGCGCCTCCACTTTTTTCGTAGGACAAGAACAACGAATAAAGAAATAAATAATTAAAATTCATAAAATGTATCCAAATTAAAGAAGTCAAATTACCTAGGAACATTATGTGAGAGTCAACTATGCTTCGTGCTGGAAAAAGCATGCAGAACAATTAGAATAATGACCAAAACAAAAATAAATCAGAAACTATGTGGAAATTGAACAGGTATGTTAACTTCTCTCTTCTTCATATCCCCCATTACCTCTCTTTTTTATATACGAGCAAAACGCTCCCCGTCCATTGGACGGTGCTGAGTTGTCAAACATTTAAACCAAATTTTCTCAAAACTTGTCCGACCGTTCCATAGGCTTCCACTTTGAGAAACACTGATTTAACCTAAATTTGAGACATCATCAAAAGAATAAATAACGATAGACTTTTTTCTGTTCCAAAGAAAAACGATTTTATTCACACAAATATGCAACCGAAGAGTTTAAAGTACCAGTAATGATAAGGCTGTTGACTGGGAGAACACAAACGTGGTTTAAACAGTAAGCTTCGCAGGAAAGAAACGTACCTTTAAGCAGTACAGAAACAACAAAAAATGGAAGGTGCAGTTATGTACACGTTGACGGAAGAAAAGCAGGACAGAAACGATGCCTGCAAATGCACGTTCTCACGGCTTTATCGATCGCATTCTCACCTGGAATCAATTTTTGTAATGTTTTCAAGACTTACACACGCCCTGATACCGTCGGTATCTACATATCAAATTTGAGCGCAATCGGATGAAGAATGCCCGAGATCTGAGAAGACATACACACAGACAGACAGAACGGATTTTATATAAGAGATAAATACATCTTTACATGCATACATACACCCACCTGTACGCACACAAACACAAAATGCATACATATATTGTCATACAAATAACACAGTATCTTTGAATTTGTAATTTTCCCTTGACTAACGCAAACGGTAAGATTCATTCATATTTTATAAAATTGTCAGACATATTTTTGCAACTGAGGTCATGTGTATAAGAAAAGTCACTGAACAGTCTTTGTTTTAGCTACGTCTCTTTTAGTAATTCTTTAATGTTATTCAATGTATTTTCATTGTATATTGTTTGAGCTTAAACTTTATTTATTTCAATGTTAAATATTTTTTCTAATTTTAGTTTTAGAATATTTCTTTCATTTTTACGCTTTTTTTTTTCCATTTAATATCTGTCAATTGTTAATAATTCAAATAAATGTTTATAAAATGTTGATATGTTCAAACCGCATAAGTTCTTAAAAACATTTACTTTACGATGGTGTACTTATATTGAAAGTCCTTTTTTAAATTGTGGTGAATTAGAGAAAGTCTTCAAGACTACTCACTAGTAGTAGTATCTGACAACGGGCCGTTATTCATAACACCAATACGTGGTGTTAAACATGTGAAGAAGTTTCGAATCTCTAAATTTTTGTAGACTGTTCAGAGAAATACAGAAATATATAAAATGAGTGACGTGCGACCTCCAATCTATGAAGCTAGAATTTACCATAACTAATATCTTAAAAAATCGATATTGCAGAGGGTATTTTTATTACATTTAGCCACTACGGCACTTTTATATTCTTGCATTGGTTTTAATTAATACCAAATACCTTGGGTATATTATGGAGATGTACTTGCATAGCAAGTGATTTTATCTGAGATCGTGAGCTGAAACGAAAACAATTGCAGCGTGGAAGGTGTTTGTAAGCCATTTAAGAAACACACGAAAGCCGTTCGATTCATTTCAACATTTAAGTTTAATTTGTCAAAATATTTTCGTTGTTTTAAGACCGCGACCTGGTCACTGACAAAAATCCGTGCTGGTGACGAAAATATTTTGACAAATTAAACTTAAATGTTGAAGTGAATCGAATGGCTTACAATCACCTACCTTGTGTATAATTGCATAGATAATCCTACTTGTGGCGAACAAAATATCTGACATATGAAACATGAATTATTTTATTAAATATTTTATTTAAACAACTTGCACAAACCAGATTTAAGAACCGATGGCCATAATACAATTAGCTCCAAGAGAATAGCATCGTGAGCGTTTTCATTAGTATTTTAATATTTTTATTACTTCACTGATTCATAGTTTGAATCTGATCCTTGAACTGTAAGCTCCACTAAATGAATCCTACGCGTGATTCGCTTTTATTCACCCACTCCAATCAATCCCTGTTCTCGTTCGGTGATGAATATTGTTTCTGTTTATTAAGAAGGGTTAAGACCCAGTAGAATTGACTATTACTTCACGAAAAGGCATAAGAGGATATCAAAAAAAGCAAATTCCAGGAGTATCGATGTGATAAAATGTATAAACATTGAAAACTATGAAGTCACTCTTTAATGTCAAGTTTATATACATAGATGAAACTATAGATGAAAGAAGCCAACCAAGCATTAATGAAGCTAGTGATAGAGCATGAATAGGGTGGGGGAGCTCCCTCTAGCAATCGTCCACCACTGTTGACACTTTGCTTATTCATGAAGATCACATTGTTCAACATGAAAGTACCTTAGTACAAAATCAAACAGAGCCGCAATATGATAATAAGTAAAAAAAAAACAATAAAATCACTTCAGTTATTTCAAAAGAGTACGGTAACCTCACAGACTGCCATATAACAGTTGAAAATTGTTTCATAATGTAATGTTTAATGTAAGAAATCGATATTTTAAAATGAGAAAAAGAGCCATACATGATGTATATACTGAATATAGTAGGGTTTACAAGGAACCAAAGAGATGTTTCTCAAATAATGATAAATAAATACAAGTGTAAGATGGCTAAACTACCATGAAATACTACATTATTTACATTATTTACATTTGACGGATATTTGTCCTCATGTTTTTTGTTGTTAACACAATGTTTCAGCTGATATACTCTCCAGCCTTCATCCGGTGTCTTGGAGAAATTTTGAACCTGGGTTCTCATTACTAAGGTATTTTTTTCGATGTTTCTGTTGTTGTTGTTGTGGAGGACAGTGTTGTGTTGGTTAGCCAAAAAAAAAAAAAACAAAAAGAAAATAAACAAAACAAATAGAAACACTCTGAATCAGGAACTTGAATAACAGATGAGAGAAAACGTAGCGTACAGTTGATGTGTTGATAAGAGTTGCAGGTGTAATGATGTTTTTAATTGAAATTGAAGTGGGACTCAGTAAATAATAGACATTTTGGGGTGCACCTACATAGAGTATGGAGTTCGATCCATTTTACATGAACATCGCGAGAAATGAAAGAATGAAAATGTAAGCACTACCCATGTCCCCAGAACAGTGTAAAAATTGACAAAAATATAGGGGAAACCAGCTGGTGATTGTAGTTCAGTATTGTGTCGAGAGAAAAATCTGAAAGAAGTTTGTATCAATTTTGTCGACACAAAACCACCCATCCATGACTTTAAGCAAAAATAAAACGGTCTTGGAACAGAAGCTTTCAAGTTGGTGATAACCGTGGTCAATCTTTCGAAAATTTATCTAAAATACAGGGGTTAGAGAAAAATCTACCAGCATTCATTAAGAACATTATGAAAGCTATGCATTTATGAAAGCTATGCATCCACGTGCAGTTCTAAACTCAACCTTTTGGAGAAATGCAGTCACAGCTATACTTGAAATTGTCAAATACTTTGCCTTTTAAGAGGAGCTGTAAGTTTTGTTTATGAGAGTACCACGAAGATGGGGTATTTTAACCACTCAATGAAATGTAGACTTTTCTTTTAATGCCTTAAGTTACAACTAGAGTATCTGCTTTTTATGTGTATTAGAACAGTTCAAAATGGAAATTATTTTATTAAACAATCTCTCATATTTTCGAAAATTCAGAGTAGAAACGTGAATGTAAAGAAATTTAAAATGTTACCCAACAAAGTGGTAACGTAGGAATTTGCATATTTCAATAGTTATTTGGAGCATTTTAAGAAAAACAGGTAATACGCTTCAACGCTGGGGTTTTGATATACTTGAAGATCTCTTTGTGCTGCCGAATTTACTGTCTTTTCCTCAATATCTCCGAAAAAATTAAGTAGACTCGGAAGTTATTCTGATGCTCTGTTTTCAATCACTCTGTCACAAGTCGTAGTACTTGTTTGAGAGGAACTGATAGCTTTAGAACAGACGCCTTAAAGCAGCTGATCGATAACAATTACATAAGAGGATTAAACCTTATCAGTAGATTGTGGAAAGTTTCAATTACTCTCAGAAGTGGTGAATAATTCTGAAACTGATGCGGTCAGTATTTAAATTTATACTATCTTATAAATTTGATATTGACCACGAATGAATAAGTGAACGTTATGAGATCAGAGAATACTTGCATCTCGGGTAGTCCTAAACACATAAACATGACTTTCAAAATGGAATACACAGAAATTACGATTTCCGAAGAAATGCTAAGTGAGATGTTTCTTCATATTACTAGTATACTTAAGCTCAATTTGAGAATAATTTGTCATGATCTGTAAAGCAAAAGGGAATTTCTCAAAACGATCCTTTATAAAGAATAAATTTCGGTCTAAAATGAGTGAAGAACACGTAAATCGTTTATCTTTATAATATCTAGAGAATGATGTTGCACGGAAGCTGGCATTTTACCAAGTTTTTCCGTGAATAAGCTGCTGTAAAAAGAAAGTACGTTTTGTATAATGGGATTCATATAATATGTATTCATGTATCTGCTTAAAATGAAACCTATTAAGTCCTATATTTGCGGTGTTGTATTTCAAAAGTCTAGTATGGAACATGCATGTATATAAATAATATACATACCAACCTGAAAACCATATTAGATGAATTTCTTAATCTCATCAGTAATATTATCATGTGAGATTATCCTGTACAGCAATGAATAAAAAATAGGTCCTTCTGATTAAGTTTATTCTAAATTTGCAGTGATATGTCATGGAACATGACTCACTAGAGAAGTGGTTACCCGGAGCTCATTGCTGGCAGGGAAGAGTTCAGTGTATGGCTTCATAAGAAAGGACTTCACTTCAGTACATGGTTCACTGTCTTTCGGACCTCAAGATCATTTCCCGGAAGACAAAGTATTGCAGGACTTCTTGTATAGAGATGTGATTCATTCTATGAAGGGACCTAATAACAAGTCAAGATTCATAGCCGCCAAAACTGTAGTTCGTCCGCTGCATACATAGAGTCATACATCGGAGGGACCCCCTTCGGTCACGACACTGACCATGGGATTGCACCTAGAAAGTTACCCTCCTAGTTACAAGTGTGGGCAAGGTGGTTTATGGAAGACCAGCAGTCGCCCATGCATACCGGCCTCCCCTCTCCACGCCACAAGTGTTATCCAAGGGAAAGGCAAAAGCCGATACAGCTTGGCACCCGTGACGTCGCAACTCATTTCTACAGCTGAGTGAACTGGAGCAACATGAAATAAAGTGTCTTGCTCAAGAACACAACACACAGCCCGGTCCGGGATTCGAGCTCACAACCTTACGATCGTAAGTTCTAACCACGATCTAACCACTGAGCCATGCACCTTCACATACATACATACATACATACATACATATTAATGCTTCAGGCGCATGCATAGTTGTGTGGTTTAGATGTTTCATTCCGAACCAAATGATTTCGTGTTCAGAGACATTGCGTAGCAGCTTCTTCTCGAAACCTGGCCGACCAAGGACTTGCGAATGAATTTCGTAGGGAAAAACAAAAAAAGCTAATCATATATTTCTCTCTCTCTTTCTGTCTGTATGTCTGTCTGTCTGTCTGTCTCTCTCTCTCTCTATATATATATATATATATTTATATATATATATATATATATATATATATATATATATTATATATATATATATACTCGTATACATTTAGGTGTGAGTAGCAGTATTTTTGTATCACCTTGTCTTGATATTCTGTGTTATTTGTAGATGTATTGTATATCTGTTGCATAAAGAAGTGTTATTCATTTCCAAATTTCTGTCAGAGAGACCCTAGTTTGAAACATGAATGTTGGTGTGAATACTGGTATCCGAATGTAGAATATTTACCTCAATAAACACAAACGTACACGCACCTCCCACAGACAATCAATAAGCGCGCACACACATACATACACACGCACTGATATATACATGTAGAAAAGCTTTCTCACAAATTATGACGTCTCTCGTTCCACTATTCTTATACTCTATTACTTGTTTCAGTAATTTAACTATGGCCATGCCGGAGCACCGCTTTTAGCCGAGCAAATCGACACCAGGACTTATTATTTGTAAGCTTTGTACTTATTCTATCGATATCTTTTGCCGAACCGCTAAGTTACTGGGACTTAAACACACCAGCACCGGTTGTCAGTTGAAGTTGGGGGGGGGAACCAACAGAGACACACAAACATATACACGCACATACATACATATATATATATATATATACATATATACGATTGGCTTCTGTCAGTTTCCGTCTACCAACTCCACTTACAAGGCTTTGATCGGCTTTGATAGTAGAATACTCTTGCCCAAGGTGCTACGCAGTGGGACTGAACCCGGAACCATGTGAGTGGTAAGCAAGCTACTTACCACATAGCCACTCCTGCGCTTACATTTATTTATTTATTGAATACATTATTCAAACAAATTGCATTCTGGTGTGCCTCGGTTTATAAAAATGCATATACTGCGGTGAAAGCACTTTCAATTCAATAGTAGAACGTCTTTAGGTACATGTGTTAGGTTTAAATCAATTTAAGTTTTAGTATTGGTCATTATTCTTTGTTCAAATTATGATAAAAGTTGCTTCAGTATTTACCGATTTACAAGTAAAATTTTCAGAGTTCTGACATTGATTTTACTTTGAACAGATATATAACTTTTGGCCGAGAGGTAGAATCTATATATCCTGTTCAGATTTGTACATTAACCAATCGGCTATTACAACGCTTTTATCGTTTTCCTTAAGAAAACATGTGTGTTATTTCTGCAACGAAGTAAGCAGATAAGAGTATTATACATCATTTACCAAAATAAACTTCATTCTCCGCTTCTGCATCCCACGGATGTAGCTTTGAGAACATCTTTAAATTGCAGGAAAATACATAAATCAACACATTAATGTGGCTAATCTACAGTATCCCAGCAGATTCCTGCAGGTTGCTTGACAACTTACTGTTTGAAGATTCTTTATTTGGTCAGCAATAGAAATCCATAAATGTGTTATATAAACTCTATGGGGGCAGGAAGGAATGATGGTTCAAAGCAGATAACATCACGTGCATAAGAAAACAACGCGAATTACACAAGAGAAGGTAGATATAGTTAAAAGGAATGGATACAATATCTTGTCGCTTTATACACTGTGTTCAAAGCCCACATGTGTCGTTTATTTTCCTTTCACACATACATGGTCACTTAAATTAAAACAAATCAAATATCAGGATAGGTACTCGACGCTGAACTTTTCCAGTGTTTCGATGTAATCATGTGTTAGTAATAATTATTGAAATGATAATAATAATAATAGGACACTGGTTTCACAGGATTAAGAGTATTGGTTACATAACCTTAGAGTTCCGTAGATAAATATACGCACAAATACATATACATGTATATATATATATATATATATATATATATATATATATATATATATATATATATGTACATGAAGTCGCGAGGTTTAGTGGTTAGGGCATTTGGCTCACGATTGAAAGAACGTGAGTTCGATTCCAGGCGATAAGTTGGTCCTTGAGCAAGGCACTTTCTTTCACGTTGCTCCAGTCCACTCAGCTGGCAAAAAATGAGTTGTACCTCTATGTCAAAGGACTCTGTGTCACGCTGAATCTTCCTGAGAACTATGTTAGGGGTACACGTGTCTGTGGAGTGCTCAGCCACTTGAATGTTAATTTCACGAGCAAGCTGTTACGTTGGTCGTATCAGCTGTGGCACTCGCCGTCGTAACCGACGGTGTGCTCCTTTATATACATACATATGTTTACATGTATATATGCATGTATATACACATATGTACATATACATGCATGTATACATGTATATATACATGTTTGTATACAATTATATATACATGAGTATATATGTATTTATATATATGTATGCATATATACATACGTATATAGCATATGTATGCATGTGATTATGTACGTATATACGTACGTACATGCATACATGCTTACATAGATACCTGCATATACATATATCTATTCTTCAATCTTCTACTTGCTTAAGTGATTAGACCGCGGCTTTGCTGCGACTCCTTGAAAATTATAATCGAACGAATCAACTTAGAACTTAATTACTTGTTATTGCCTAGTACTCATTCTCTTTTATAGAACCTCTTTAAATTGGACGTAAACGAACTAACACTGGTGGTGGACAAAGCCAGGCACAAAGTAATACACATGCCAGCATGCTTAAATCCGTACATATATAAATATATGTGTGTATGCGTGTGTATATATATATATATATATATATATATATATATATATATTATATATATATATATATACATACATACACATATACATGTGTGTGTATCTCTCTCTCTTTCTCTCTCTCTCTCTCTCTCTCCATATATATATATATATATATATATATATATATATATATATAAAGATGAGACTGTCAGGCTGTCAGTGTGAATCCCTAAAACTCGAGAACTATAAAACCGATTTCATTCATGTTTTACACATGCCTTACTTGGGGTCCATGAGTGTCATGGTCCCAAACAATTCAGCTTCTTGCCTAATGCGAGCCCAAAGCAATCTCTTATCTTTTACACTATTTCAGAATTTACCGTTAAATTAACAGTTCATACATGAGCTTCTATTTGGTTTATTTATACTGCATAGAAAAGTAAAAACATTCTACATACTTAAAACTGCTTGTAAAAATAGAGATTAATGTATAATTTCTTTCTATGTTCATTTTTTTTTTTGTTTAAATTATTGAAAAAATATGCCACTAAAGATAAACGTAATCTCTACAGAAGCAAGTATAAAGCGAGGAGGAGTGTAGAAAACCAAAGGCGAGTGTCTGAAGGGAGAAGCGAGATGAGATTTTCTCCAGATCTGCAAAGGTATGCTGCAACACGTCAGACGAAGTCTCAATAGAGAAGAGAGGTGGGACTTTCCCAAGATCAGCAATTGCATGCTGCAACACTTAATGCTGGATCATTAAATCAATGTTATAATGATTAGACAGAGGTCCCCTAGAATAGGTCTCAGAAACAGACTACGTACAATTTCGTTCTTCACAACTCCTGAAGCTGTTTACAGATATGATCCATCCCATTGTTATAAAAATGGTAAGACTGTCCAAATTGGTGTGCTAAACACAAATTATCGTTTCTGTAGAGCTTCAAAATTCAACAAATGGTAAGTTCTGCTCAGACGGTTAGGTAACATTGCCAGCACTACCAGCGTCTTCACAATCTGCTAGAAGGCACATCTTCCAGTCAAAATATTTTCTGAACAATATCAGACAATACAACTCTGCATTTCAAATGACATCGTTTGGTGCTTTTGAGTAGATAAATAAACAAGAATTTAATCCGACGTCAAAGTTCATGGGCAAGTCTATCACCCCATTGGCTCTTTGTTACCCATAAATGAGCAACCACAGTTCCTCCAAATTTAATTTATGAGTGATGTAGGACAACAAACATGAAGGAGGGGCAAACATTTCAGATGAGGGGTTGTGTTAGATACAGCACCGACTGCTGCAAGAGTGAGTATAACCGCTTTTCAGTGCGTACAAATATCGCATATCCCCTACTCCCAATTTTCCATGACAGGTTACGGCTTGAAATACTCTAGACGGACGCATAGTATGTTGCTTAGTCGAATTTGACCATCATTTACTCCACAAATTTCTTGTTGTTAATGCTGCACTTTTCCATATCAATTGTTTCAACATAACAGTAATATATTATATACAAACTATGCTATTCTAATGCCGAGCAACAACGCCGGGTAGCTCCGCTTGTATATATAAATATACATTCATTTTCAATTCCTCCATTACCACTTTCAAGCCCTTTTCATATTATACTTCGTGTTTAGTGCCCTATATTTTTGTTCACTTTTAAGCTCCTAATTTTCTTTTGTCACTCGCATTATATTTCCTTTTCTTGACATCAGCACCCATATTTTCTGCCACAACAATACTTGTTGCTCTACTCAAATTATTTGTTCCTGTGATGTTTTTTTTTGTTCTGGTGTATTTCAGAATTTCATTCACATTCTTCTTTCCATGATACTGCTTCCATCGCTATCTTTCTCCTGTAGCCTTACCTTTAATTGGTCGTAGATTGTTCTTTGCCCATTTGTCATGTCACCATTAGTTTTATTGTCTTCTTCGAAACCATCTATATGTCTCTCATCGAGTAAGCTATCACTGTTCCTTTCCTGAGGTTTATTTGCTGTTTCACCTCTGCTTTCTGCAATGAGATTACTTTTATCAGTAGGGACTGTATTTCCATCGTTTTCTCTGCTGCCGTTTTCCAATACCGGTCTTTTGATACCTTCGAGCCCTACTTCTGTGAACCAACGATTTTTTCTTATTGCTCTAGCTCTGCTCACATAATCTCTGAGTTGACAGAATCCTCTTTCTCTCCATTGATCATACATACGTTATCGGTATCCTCTAAGATGAATAACCATTTTCCTCTACGGTGTTGCTCAAGTAGTAACGCTCCATGACCACAGCATTGATTTGTTTGTTTCGTCTACGCTGTGTGTTCTGGACGCTTGCTTGTTTAGGAATTTTCTTTTACATCAAGTTCAAAATTTTGCGCCAGCCGTTAAACTGCCAGTACGTTGCTGCCCGTCGTTAAGAAGTTTTGAATGCCAGCCATGGTGAGTCTACTATCCTCAGATTCTTTCCCTTCAAACTTTAGTTTCCAATATTTTTTCATTTTTATTCAGCTCGCCTGTCCCTTTTAAATTTTAGTGTTTTGCTGTCCGCCTTGAAGTAGACCTTTCCGTTGTCACTGCCTGATATTTAGGATTGATCTTTCAAAATATTGCCTTTCTCAAATTACTCAAGATCTTTTGTTCTTTATAAATGGGGGAGAGATACATAGAGAAAGATAGAGTGTGAGAGAAAGTGAAAGAGAGTCCGAGAGAAAGGAAGGGTGAGAGAATTGGAAAGTTAGAGAGAAAGGAGAGAGAAACAAAGAGGGAGAATGTGTTGATAAGAAACAGCAAGGAAGCAACAGAAAGTAACAACCACACCCTTACCCGCGCGTAGAGCCTGTCACTTTAAGCTAGTCTGTTCCACAAATTTGAATATGAACAGCTTATTGTGATTGTAAAGCTTGTTTCTCTTCTCAAACGTTCGTATTCTTTGAACTTTGATTGGAATTTTTGTTACAGCGTTTTTTTGGTTGAAAGTAGTTCTCTTGGTGAGAAACTATATCTTAACTTCAACTTTCTTCATTTCTGGATTTTACATCGTTTCCAAAGATTAATTCAATATTGTAATTTCACCTCTCGTTATTTCAATATCTATTTCGATCTCTTTTTCAATTACAGTTTGAAATTCCTCCCAGGATTTTTTTCTTGGTGATTTTTCGGACGCATGCAACTGGTTTCAACTGTCTTAGCAGCTGCGTAAATAATTTCGTTTAACTCAGTGAGATCTGGCTTGAGTTCTTGCCTGATTTCTTTTATTACATACATAGTCGACAATTTGAATTTTGGATTGTGTTTAAGAGTTTATAAAGTGGTTCTACATCATGCATATTGGCATATATTACAACTTCAAGTTTCAGGATTTTCAAGCTTCTTGAGGACTTTCTGATGATTATCTATGGCTTCCTTCCATCTATTTACAAGCATTTAATCCCATCAATGTAAAATAATTTTGTTTTCAAAGTGAAGAACTCTGAAATGTCAGTTTTGTCCTCCTCCTGCCTTGCGAAAGTTATGTCCCCCATATGATTCTGTAAATGATAGTCTGAAGGAGCAAGGCCAGGAGAATCTGGTGGATAAGGAATTTTTTTCCCAGCCACCTGATTCTCCCGGCCATGCTCCTTCAGACAACAATTTGTTTCATCAGGACAATGCACGACCCCACACTGCAAAATCACATCACAGAAGAATCAAATGGTGGTGAAGAAGCAAAGTTGGGAGAATAAGGTGGACGAGGAATGTTTTCCCAACCAAGGTCTTCGTTCTTCTGTGATGTCATTTTTACAGTGTCGAGTTACGCATTGTCCTGATGAAACATTACTCCTTTTCGATTCACTAAAGCGGGTGTTTTTCTCTTCAAAGCTTGGTTAAATTCCATTACACATTCTAAAATATTATTAAATTACATTCAATTTCAAAAATGGTAAACTCGGACAGAACTTATGGGATGGCCTTATATTTTCATCCTCATATCTTGAATATTTCAATTCCATGCTTCTTATATTTAAACAGTCTCTCCATAACCTTCTGCTGAATGTTGTCTTTCAGTTGGGAGTGCGATGTCTATCGGTGTACACAATTTGCTTATTATTAACAGTCATTTACATCATCCCTTTTTAAATATCCACTTAATGTTCGGACGTATGAAGTCTTTATCCCGTTTTTGCTTTTCTCTATATTTCTGCATTTGTCTTCGTACCTTTTCGAACTATGCCTATAGCTATGCACCTTTGTAAGAACTATATAGTATGAAAGACACCTTCGTAGAGGATAAAAAATTATAGTAGTAGTAGTAGTAGTAGTAGTGTAGTAGTAGTAGTAGTAGTAGTAGTAGTTGTAGTAGTAGAAGTAGTAGTAGTAGTAGTAGTAGTAGTAGTAGTAGTAGTAGTAGTAGTAGTAGTAGTAGTATTTCTTTGCATTTTCATGGAGCTTATATATTATTGCTGAGTATAGTATAACAAACGCATAACGGTGATATATCGAATGGCTATACGTGAATATATCTAATATAGCGTAAACCGGACCAACATTTTCATCGATATAGGCATGTAAAATGATTGATATATCATGAATCATTGCATGAATATCGGGTGTGCTGCCTGCAGCCTACGGTTCCATGCAATATGTTCGTCTCCACTAGTCAATACTTTACTATTGCTCCTGGCTGTGCTGATGAGGAAAACTTTCTGTTGACATTTCTACTTGACACATTATTGTTTATATTCTTCTTGATGCCTAGTGGTAGTATTCCTTAGGATCCAACGAATTCCGCCTTCTTGATATTCCATAGTCGAGCTACCTTGTATATTTTTTCGCCTTTCTTCTTGACTATTCATGGGTTAAATGGGCACTCATCATCAGTTATAGAGCACTCATGTTTCACCTTGACCACCACCAATAGGTCCGGCTTGTTGTGCTCAAGTACAAGATGTGTATGGATTGGAAAATCTCACCGGATTTTCTAGGTTTCTCTCCGTAGTTTGTGCTCATGCGAAGTCTGGCATCATTCTAACTTCCACCATTCGCATTATTTTTAATGTAGGACATTCGCTACCTCATCGAGACACCACAAGTTGTATTGGCTTTGGGTAAATCGAGGGCACATTTTCATAATATGGACAATGATTTCCTCAACTCTATTACAGATTAGTAACAGGGGAGACAATCAATCATTCCTAAGATTGACTTTCCAATTTGTGGTCTATACTTGGCCATGCGGAGCCAGTAGAGAACGATCAGTCACTTTTCTTAACGTTCTCTTCTTCAACCAGTCCTACCTGCCCTGCTGCTGTTATTATTATTATTATTTTATTATTATTATTATTATTATTATTATTATTATTATTATTATTATTATTATTCTATGTTTGACTTTTGCTTTATATTTGTACAAGTTGGCTCCAAGTCTCACCCAGAGACCTCAAGAGACAACAGGGTTGGAAGTTCATGTTGTTGTTATGCCTAGTGTGCCATATATTTGGGGGGTGGGGATGTTGTACTAATGAATGTCTAAAAAAAAAGTTTTTTTTTTATTTTTATTTTTTTAAACCGAAAATTATGTTTGTTTTAAACCTTGAAATTACATAGAGAGTATTTTGCGTAGGATATGAGCAGTTCCCATGAGCACTATCTTTTGAACTTCTGCCATTTTTGGGTTTCCTGGTATCTGAGTTAGGTAGCTATCAGCCCCTTTTGCTATCATTCCCAGGGCACCTATGACAACAGGTATTGTTTTAGTCTTCAGCTTCCACATTTTGCTGCTTTCTATTTCAAGATCTTTATATTTGCTCAGTTTTTGGTAGGTCTTGACAGATACGTTTATATCGATTGGGACAGTCATATCAATGAGGAGGCATGTTCTTTGTTTGAAGTCTTTCAATATGATGTCTGGCCTATTTGTATCTATCTTCCTGTCAGTTTGAATGGTGAAGTTCCAGAGGAGTGAGATGTGGTCATTTTGAAGGACTGGGGGTGGTTTGTGTTCCCACCAGTTTTTTTCATGGGGCAAATCCAGGTTTTTACAGATTACCCAGTGAATATATTGTGCAGCTCTATCGTGCCTGTTGAGATACTCTGTAGGCGCTAGAAGACTGCACTTGGAGACCACATGGTCAATGGTTTCATTTTGTTGCTTGCATACACGACACGTTGGACTGCTTCTGATCTTTAATATGTTGGCCTGGTAGTTTCTTGTTGGTAGGCATTGATCTTGAGCTGCTATGATAAACCCCTCTGTTTCAGATTTTAAGCCAGAGGCCATTAGCCATTGATGGGTCAGGGCTTTATCGATATCTGCATTATTCGCTCTCTTTGGGTATTTGCCATAGAGAGGTTTTTCTTGCCATTTATTATTCAGAATATCTAAGGCCGGAGTTTTGGCACGGGTTTTCATGCGCCTAGCTTTTTCTGTGCTTGTTTCTTGTATATCTATCTCTAATTCCGAAATTGGTTGTATTCGGAATTCACTTAGATATTCCTTTGCCTGTTTTGTGACTGAGTATGATGCTTTCTTGTTTTCATGTTTTGAGACAAGTTTTAACATCCAGTCCTCAGAGTTTTTCAGGTAGGTGTCTAGGCCAATTGTAGCAATCTTCATTGTTATTGCCAGTTGCAAAAGACCACGGCCTCCCTCTTTTCTTGGCAGATAGAGTCGTTCTGTATCTGCCTTAGGGTGGTGCATTCTATGCATTGTCAACAGTTTCCTTATTTTTCTGTCGAGCTGACATATTTCAGTAATTGACCAGTTAACAATATTGAAACTGTAAGTCACGACTGGTATAGCTAATGCATTGATTGCTTCGATCCTGTTTCTTGCATTCAGCTCTGTCTTGAGTATTGCTCTCACTCTTCGATAGCATTCTCTCCTGATCCTTTCCTTCATCTCTGAATGCCTTATTCCGTTCCCTTCAATTACCCCTAGGTACTTGTAGCTCTCCGCTGGGTCTAGTTCTTTTATGACATTCAGTTAGTCATGGTTAACGTTAGATGTTTCTGTCATTTTTCCTTTGATAAAGGTAGCCTTTGCACATTTATCGAGGCCGAATTGCATTCTGATGTCGTCACTGAATTGTTTGACTATCGCTAGTAAGCCCTTGAGTTGTTGATCATTTTTTGCAAAAAGCCTTAAATCATCCATGTAAACGAGATGATTTATATTTTTATCAAACATTTTATACCCGTACTGCGCGTCATTGAGCAGCTTTGTGAGAGGTATTAAGGATAAACAAAAGAGGAGTAGTGACAGTGAGTCACCCTGGAAAATGCCACACGAAAGTTGTACATCACCAGCATTTAGGGATTCACTGTCACTGTTCAGAGTTAGTGTGGTTGTCCATGATCTCATACTTACAGTCAAGAAGTTTCGCAGAGTTGGTGCTATCTTATACATTTCAAGGCATTTCCTAATCCAGCTATGTGGTAGGCTATCAAAAGCCTTTTTATAGTCTATCCAGGCTATTGATAAGTTTTTGTGTCGTTTGTGACAATCTTCTAAGATCATCTTATTGATGAGTAGTTGGTCTTTACAGCCGTAGGATCCACGTTTACATCCTTTCTGTTCATTAGGGAATATGCTGCTGTCTGTTAAAAAACTATAGGTATATTCCGTCAGGACAGATGTTAGTGTTTTGTACATAGTTGTTAAGCAGGTTATGGGTCTATAGTTTTTTGGTTCATTTGTTTCTTCACTTTTTGGAAGCAGGAATGTTAACCCATTAACTAGCCAAGGAGGCATCCTACCAGGGTGTTGCAAAACATCATTGTACAGTTCTGTTAGCAGTTCATGGCTCTCTGGGAAGGCCACAGCCAGAAGTTAGGAATTTTATCCTTTCCTGGAGACTTCCATTTGCTTGACCTCCTGAGAGCAGATCTTATATTTTCTACCTTGACACCCTCCCACTTTTGCTCTTCTAAGTGGTCCAGTTCTGTAGATATTCTGTTAATCCAGGGGGCCTTTTCGTTGTGTGTTTTTTCTTCTGCCCAGATTTTATTCCAAAATCTCTGCACTTCTTCTTTTGATGGTACAGACCCTGCAGTAAACGCTGTTTTTTCTATCTTCCTGTAAAAATTCTTGGTGTTATTTTTGAACATGTTGTTGTCCTTGAAAAATCTAACACGCTTTTCATACCTCGCTATGCGGGCAGCTTTGGCAGATACCTTTTGTTTGATGGTTTCTATGGTGGCATCAATATCAAGTATAGTTTTCATATTGTATTTTTTCAGTAATTTTTGGGTTTTTGTAGGTTTGGTAGTCTTGTGAGCCTTAAGGTTTTTCAAATATTCAATGTCAGATCTAAATATTTTAATTTGTTGTTGCAGACGCTCTTGCCAAGAAGGCTTTTTGTGGGACTGTTGCCGTTTTCTAATCTTTACACCACATAGGATCGTTGAGATTTTCGCGGATGCATAGTATAGGTGGTTGAGGTTTGTGATATCAACATCATTAACTGAAATTATATCCTTAAGTGCAAGCCGGATTTTACCAATTATTTTCATGTTTTGGTTAGAGTTGCGGATTTTAGGAAGTGTATCACGCTCATCCATGCTGGTTTCTTTAATTTTCAGCCATTCAATCATGATTTGATTTTTTATCTCATGTAGTTCTGTTGGGTCAATATTTGTGTGACTTTCTTTATCTATTTGATGCTCATATGGCTTAGTGTTTATGATTGGTTCAGGGCGTATTTCACTTTGCCTATCACTTATACTAACTCTTTCAAACCTCTCTTCGTTTTTATCCGCCCTGGGCTGGTCTATAATCATTTCCTCTGTATTATCTTCTCTAGCTGCAGCTTCGTTCATTTTATCCGATATTGCTTGTCTAACCTGATCAATCTCTACTTCAGTCAGTAATTTCTTTTTTATAATGTTTCTTCTAACATTGGCAAGCTTGTTACTGTCTATGTAGGGTCTTACTTCAGGGTGTTTCTGTCTCCAGTTTAAGTATGCTTGTACAGTGCTAGACTTATCTGTGGGGAAATATATGGCATGGTAGAAGGCCTCAATAACTTCTTTATTATCTTCCCTAGACCATTTTTCCTTCTTTTTCTTTTGATTATTTGGTGATGAGCATGGATGGCCATCTGTTGGAATATTCCGGTTGTGGGGTTCGTCCATCTCCTGTGTGTTGGGAAGATTTGATCCAGTAACTGATTTTTCAATCAGGATTTGGTTCAATTTTCGGGTACGTGGTCTTTTGTAATCCGCGCAATGACCAATGCGGTTTATTGTTTGATTTGTTGACCTTGAAGCATGACGAGCATCCATTCTTATATTAGGAGATGGATCTGTCAGTTTAGGGTTCACTACATGTAAGTATTGCTCATTATTATTATTATTATTAATATTATAATTATTATTATCATTATCATTATTATTATTAATATTATTATTAATAGTATTATTATTATTATCATTATTATTATTATTATTATTATTATTATTATTATCATCATCATTATTATTATTATTATTATTATTTTTATTAATACTGATATTATTATTATTATTATTATTATCATTATTATTCAGTAGTTTTATTTTTAGAGCGTGCTTTCACTTCACTACCGAGCGCAGCTCTGTGTGCCTTGGGTATGTGCTGTGATCTGTTGTGATGCTCTGATGGTTATTGTATGGAAAGTGTTCTGCGTAGGATGTGTGCAGTGCCTAGTAGTGCAATTTTCTGTATGTTATATGTGTTTGTAAGTCCTGGTGTTTTTTGTTACGTATTTGTCTGAATATTTTTCATCATGCCTAATGCACCTACTATGATAGGAATTGTTTCTGTTTTCAGATTCCACATTCTAGTTACCTCTATTTCCAGGTCTTTGTATTTTGAGAGTTTCTCCATTTCTTTTAGAGACACGTTGTCATCTGCCGGTATTGATACATCAATTAGAAAGCATTTGTTTTCATCATGATCTCTGACAACTATATCTGGTCTGTTGGCCTTAATTTCTCTATCTGTGTGTATCGGCATATCCCAGAGTATGGTTGCTTTCTCGTTTTCTGTGACCTTTTCTGGTGTGTGCCTATACCATCTTTTTTTCTGTTGTTATTCCATGATGTTGGCATAGCTTCCAATGTATGTAGGTTCCAACTCTGTCATGTCTGTGAATATATTCCTTCTTAGCCAGGACTGGGCAGCTAGAGATAATATGATTTATTGTTTCTTGTCCATCTACACATATCATTATTATTATTATTATTATTATTATTATTATTATATTATTATTATTATTATTATTATTATTATTATTATTTTTATTATTATTATTATTATTATTATTATTATTATTATTATTATTATTATTATTATTATTATTATTACTGATATCATCCTGCGTACCCCATACTGTGTGTGTTCCTGCTTTTTCTTTCTATTTTGTTCATTGTTTCTAAAATTGGTTGATTATTTCTGCCTCGTAATACTCGGAATTATCACAAAGAGCGGTGAGTTGTTTGTTTTCAATTTCTTTTCTGTTCTCTTTAGGCAGAATACATATCTTTCGAAAATATTTTTATAATTTCTTTTTCGGTTAGCTATTTTTTCACCGTGTTTATTTGTTTTTGAGTTAGCGGGAAGCAGTCATCGCCATTGCTGTTGATGCGTCAACGTAAACAAATTTCTACACAAAATATTGTTTTGCAAAATTAGAAAAAGAAATTAATAGAAATAAATAATAAACCTAACAATCCAGAACAAACAGACACATACGGAGGCAAAAACTAACGTTACAAAGGACGGTCACAAAATTGATTTATGCATTCACAGCAAACAGCATCCTCCCCCACACACACAAACAATCGCAGCAGCAGCAGCAGCACTAGCCGCATTTACAACAATTACAACTAAAGTAACAACAATGCTTACAACAGATTTTGTCGAGAATAAATATAATTGTTTTTTTTTTAATCACTTTTACGAACATTTATTGTTCAAGAACACTTTCTGGAGATATATAATATGCAACAGATAACAACAACAACAACGACAACAACAACACCAACAACAATAATAACAATAATAATAGTAATAATAATAATAAAAATAATAATGATAATAATAATAATAATAACAATAACAACAATAATAATAATAGTAATAATAACAACAACAACAATAATAATAACAACAATAATAATAACAACAATAATAATAATAACAATAATAATAATAATAATAACAATAATAATGATAACAAGCTGATGTTGACCAGAAGCAAACCCATCAGTGGCTACGGAGCTCAGGGCTAAAAGCAGAGAGCGAAGGTTTCATCCTGGCTGCTCAAGATCAAAGCCTATTAACCCGGAACTACCAGGCCAATGTGATGAAAAATGGAGCAGACCCAATATGCCGATTCTGCAACGACATGATTGAAACAGTGGACCACCTAATCTCTGGATGTAAAGTTTTAGCTCCAGTGGAGTATAAATTAAGACATGACAGAGTTGGTCAATATCTACACTGGCTAATAAGTCGGCATTACAATATCAAAACTGCCGACAAGTGGTATAATCACCACCCTGAGGCTGTAACTGAAGGAGAAAATGTAACCATTCTGTGGGACTTTCCAATACATACAGACCGAACCATCAAGGCCAATAAACCATATATTGTTGTGAAAGACCAAAACAATAAAGTTTGCTTATTGATCGACATGAGCATCCCCTGTGATCATAATATCTCGGCGAAAGAGTTTGACAAGCTCAGAAAATATAAAGACCTACTCATTGAAATTGAGAAAATGTGGCATCTCAAGGCGGTTACAATACCAGTGATCGTAGGAGCACTAGGAATGATCAAGAAGGGAACCGAAAATTATATGAGAATGATCCCTGGCTTACCATCCCTCCAAGAAGTGCAAAAGATTGTCTTAACTGGTACATCACACGTATTGAGAAGAGCATTGTCGATGTGAGAACTGTTGCTGCTCATGTATTTTAATTTAACTTAAAAAAAAAGAAAATGAACGAACTATTGAGTTTGGTTTAATGGCCTACCAATGTATACTATGAGTTTCTTTGCCCTAGGAGTCGGAAGACACTCGGCAATAAATGGAAGCAAATTTGAAAGAAGAAAAAAAAAGTAATAATAATAATAATAATAATAATGGGTATATTGGGCTTCGCGTATATTTTACCCCAGTGTCACTTTGATGGCATGCACTGCTCTCTCACTCAATAATAATAATAGTAATAATAATAATGAGAATAACAATAATAGTAATAATAATAATAACAATAACAATAACGATAATAATAATAATAATAACAACAACAATAACAATAATAATAATAATAATATTAATAATAACAACAACAACAACAACAACAATAATAATAATACATCGGAGTTGTCATTCACAACAGGTGATTTCTACAAGCTTGAGGAATATTTCCAGTTACAGGAAAGGACAGAAATGGATTATATATGCCTTGCCAAGAGTGAGATTAAGTTTTCCGTTGGGAACTCAAAGGAGCAGTTGAATAGCATATGACTTATTTATCAGGAAGGAAAATCGCATGTTGGCACCTCAATCATGTTCCAGACGGACGGTGTGGTGAATCAACAAACAGATATAGTTGCGAGTGCACAGCCTAATATTCCAATGCGTGTGCTATTGCGATGCTGGGCCGACAATTAACGGTATTGTTAATGATATTGATGTTTTGTTTATAGTCCTGTTTGTAGTATAATACCGAGAGTGTGTAAATGCAGAAACTACCACTTTTAGGACTTCGAACAGGTCCTGGAATTCATAGGACTAGTGCTGAATAGTGACACGTGCTACATATAGAAACAAGAGCGATGATGTGGAAGGTACTGAGAAAGCAAACCGACTTATACACTTATACAAAGATCGAGTCAATACATTTCCCGTGATTCGAACTCATGTATTCTTTATATATTACTAGCGGAATATCTTTTAAATTTATAAAGCCAAATCGGTCAGTAGGATGTCAGTAGGATGTACTTGAAGGTTTTCTGGTCTCAAGAAGCAGAAAGGCAGGGAGAATGAGAGGGGGAAATGAGAGTTACAGAGAGAGAGAGAGAGAGAGAGAGAGATAGAGAGAGCCATGAACACATCATAACCAACGACAATAAGACGGGTTTTAAATCTCACTTGTTCTCTCAGAAGCTAGAAAATATTTCACCTACCCATTAATTACAGTACTTTTCACTTGTTTTGAAATGTGAAGGATTTGTGGTGAGCGACCAGAGTAAAACGTTTTGGAATTACTGCAAGTGTCATAAACGCTCCAGAGATGTAAGAAGGTAAAAAAATTTACCAAACTAATACCGACGTGGACGGACCGCTTCCAGAGGCCTTGTTTTTCCCGATTGCACAAAGTATCACATTTTTAGGCAGGGTGTAATGAAATTATCTCAATCTGTTTTATGAAAATTATGAAATATAAGGTACGTCTAGCCTTCCTAAATAATATGTAAAGCCTCACCACAACCAAACTCCCAAACGTTCTTTTGTTGCAGAGACGTTATGCAAAAATAAGAGGAGCATACCACGCTGATGTTAAAAGATCTTCCCACAGCAAATAACAAATTGAACAAATGGGGGAAGTGAAAGAAGAGCAAGAGAGCTGGAATAAAGGTATCTTTTCGGTTTGAACGGCAGTTTTTTCTAGCGGTGTCATATGAAATTGTCACCCATAATTATGACTCTAGTTTCGATCTATTGCATTTCAATCTGTTTTAGGGTTAGGGTTAGGGGTGGGAGGAAGGGTATCTTTTTTTTTCTTCACAAATGTAAATAAATCCAATCTGTTTCTTAAACGAGGGACATATTCATATGGCACAGAATGTTTTTTACCTCAATGGACGTCACTGATTGGTTGAAATTGCAGAAATTGCAGAAAAAAAAAAACAGCAAATTTCTTACAGCAAATTTCTTACAAACTATAGAATTTTCTCAATAAAGCCAAGAGAAAAATATGTTTTATGAACACATTCTACCAGTATACGAAGTTTGAAATTTTTTTAGCTATCTAGAAATTATGTTAAAAACAGCCGTTCAAACCGAGAAGATCCGAATAAAGTAATCGAGGAAGTGGAGGACATCAAAAGCATTGGGAGTTTCTGCAAGTGAAAAACTGCATTAGTATTTTGTGTAGGTTTTGTGGTATGGTCTGTCCCAAAAGTCTTCACAATCATACTCGGTTACATTAGAAGTGGTAGGCTAATGTGACAGCGCTCTAGACCAGCTTAACAGGTGAGTTTTCATCAGCCTGTGTGTGCATAACTCCAGCAATATTCTCGTTATTACCCTTTTTCATTCAGTATTTTTTATATAATTATCAATTTATTCCTCGTTTAATTTACATCACACTTATATTTGTAAATATCCAGTTATTGATTGAACGTGTAACGTCTTTATCCCCTCTTTGTTTTTCTCGGTATTTCTGCATTTGTCTTCACATCTCTAAGAACTATGCTTACGTTATATTTTCTATAGTAGATATGAAAGGCACCTTTGAAGCACATAAAAATATTGCTGTGGTTACAACAGCTAGTGCTGTTAGTAGTAGTAGTAGTAGTAGTCATTGGTATATTCACGGAGCTTACATTTTATTACTGAGTATAGCGTGGAAATAAAAAAAAAATGAGAAAACCCATGACGCGGATATATCTGATTGCTATACATAAATATATCTAACATAGAGTAAACCGGACCAACAGTTTCATCTATATAGACATATAATATGATTGATGTTGTTCCTGTACACTCACATGACCGAAGCCTTATATGTTTCTCGTTTCTTTTAAACTATGACAACGTATATTATACAAATAATTTAGCATCGCATTTAATATTTTGTGAAGGAAGAGAACAATAAAACAGATACACACTCTCGCTGTATGTATCTAATCATGTTTTAGCCATCAATATATCACCGGTAAGAACTATTATTTTCTAGAATATTCTAAGATAAAACAGAATGTCATATATATCTTTTCATAAAGTTAAGAAGGGAATATGTATTTGGCTGACCGATTTGGCTTTATAAATTTAAAAGATATTCCGCTAGTAATATATAAAGAATACAGGGGTTCGAATCAAAGGAAATTTATTGCTTCGATCTTTTTGTCTTTGTGTATGTGTGTGTATGTGTGTGAGAGTGTGCGTGCGTGTGTGCACGTGTATACTATGTATATATTTATGTGTGAGCGTATTTGTGCGTTTGTACATGTAAAATGTAACAGTATTCATGCCTCGTTCCTTGTAAAACCTATCTATAGATTATCTGATATAGACAGATCTCCCTTATGGTACAGTTATGGTAAGGCGGCGAGCTGGCAGAAACGTTAGCACGCCGGGCGAAATGATTGGCAGTGTTTCGTCTGCAGTTATATATTATCGACTTAATCGGTTTTTCTGTCCTTGTTTTTCCCCACTGTGTTTAGCCACTTGTGGGTAGTAATGAAGTAAGTGTTTCGTCTGCCGCTACGTTCTGAGTTCAAATTCCGCCGAGGTATTTTTTCATCTGTGCTTTTCATCTTTTCGGGGTCGATAAATTAAGTACCAGATACGCACTGGGGTCGATGTAATCGACTTGATCCCTTTATCTGTCCTAGTTTGTCTCCTCTACGTTTAGCCCCTTGTGGGCAATAAAGAAATATGTTACAGTCATGCTGCCAGAGAAAAGAAAGAGCACAGGATCATGTAGTCTCTGATAGTCTATATATGCAAATCTACTAAATATGTAGGAAATTTTGTCTGTGGGTGTTTTATGGAGTTGTTAGCTAACTCCTCCTACATCGTCTTATCGATTTTGATGAAACTTGACACCTGAGTAGACCTCGTGTATCGAAACCTCATGGCATATACAGACTGTTGAAAAAAATTCGATAATAGGGCCTCTGGAAGGGATCCTTATATATAACGAATATATTTTATTTAAACATCCAATGGAAATAACCTACTCACCCCGGAAAGAAATCCTTATATATAGCCAAGGGAAATAACCCATTTAAATTCCTAAATTATTTAGTATAAATGAAATTGAGTATGCTTATGTGTTATTCTTCGAACTATTAAAGTTATGTTCGCAATTTATCCAGTGCAAACTTAAAATGTAAATAGTATATTCCTAAACAATAGATCCACTTATTTCGGTTAGTGACTTATTCACGAATATACCAACATTAGCGCCGTTGAGGGTTATATTCTCTGGGAACGCACAAAAGGCTTTTTAAGAGTTATCTACTTTGAATTGTTATTATCTCATATCTGACTTTTATCTATTCGAGGTCGATAAATTAAGTACCAGTTACGCACTGGGGTCGATGTAATCGATTTCATCCCTTTATCTGTCCTTGATTGTCTCCTCTACGTTTAGCCCCTTGTGGTCAAAACAGAAATATGTTACAGTTATGCTACCACAGAAAAAAGAAGAACACGGGATAATGTAATCGTTGATAGTCTATATATGCAGATCTACTACATATGTGGGAAATTCTGACTTGCTTGTTCTTACGTAACATACTTCACAATTTTAGCCTACCTTATTACTACTTCCTCCTAAGTTTTTATACTCTACGAACGCATTACAACCCTTTTCGAGGCTACTTTTTTGAATCCGCACTATCAGATAACAAACTACTGGTTATTACATAACTAACTAAACAATTTGGGAGTTCATAACTTACTGGGAATTTCTAAAAACATGATCCTGTGTAAGACAGTGTGGTATTCTCTGTAAATGCCCAAAGACTATTTTTAGGGCAACATACTTCGTATTGTTGTTATTCGAATAGCGAAATAATTATGAGAATGGAACCAAAGGATAAGCCTCGATTTCCCCGGAATTACCGGGTACATCTAAAGGTATATATAATATAGGAGGAAATGTTAAGCCTAAAATTGGATTTAACCATTGCTGTGCTGTATCGGTGGTTACCTTCAGCAAAATTTAGAATATATTTCTGGTCATAAGGAGTAGAGGCAAATATATCCGCGTCGTCAATCGACCTGCCAATAATAGCAACAAAATCGATCGATATCCTTTGAGAATAAAGGAAACTGCGTTTTATAACGTCGTCTTTTTACACTATAACTGGAAAACGAAATAAATGTGTGACGATAATAAAATGAATTTGGGTTATAAATTGTGTACTGCGTCTTAACAAAGATATAAGCAAATTGCTACGTATTGAATGGATATTACTATACTTTACAATTAAAACCACTGGAAAAGGAAAGATTCAAAACTTCGTCGGCTTTCTTTACATTATTTACATTTGACGAATACTTCTTCACATCTCGTTTGTTGTCAACACAACGTTTCGGCTGATATACCCTCCAGCCTTCATTAGATGTCTTGGGGAAGTTTCGATCCTGGGTTCCCATTCCTAAAGTATTTTTCGATGTTATTCTCTACATCTACACAGGAAAGTTAGATGGTTTGAAAGACGAGCTAGTTTATGATAAAGTTTCTCTATATATCTTCATTGAAGTCTAATGTCGCCTTCGTACCGATTAGATAATACGTTTCTATATTTAAGAGATGAGGAATTATGTACATCATTTACATTAAATATCAGTAAAATGTAAATAATTATATTAAACTAAGAAACATTTCTGTTATATAAATATGTATAAATATATATAGGTATACTATGTGTTTGCGTGTATGTGTTTTCGGGCGTGTCGAGATGCACGTACGTATGTATGTATGAATGGAGGAGCATTGGCTCACTGGATAGGGCAGCGGACTCGCAGTCGTAGGATCGCGGTTTCGATCCCCAGGCCAGGCGTTTTGATTGTTTATTGAGAAAACAGGCCCAAAAGCTTCATGTGGCTCCGACAGGGGGTGGTGGCGAACGCTGCTGTGCTCTTTCGCCACAACTGTTTCTCATTCTTTCTTTCTGTGTCTGTTGTACCTGTATTTCAAGGGGCCAGCCTTGTCGCACTCTACGTCACGCTGAATCTCCCCAAGATCTACTTTAAGGTTACACTTGTCTGTGGAGTGCTCAGCCACTTGCACGTTAATTTCACGAGCAGGCTGGTCTGGTGATTGAATCAACTGGAACCCTCGTCGCCGTAACCGACAGACTGCTACGATGTATGTATGTATGTATGTATGTATGTATGTATATATGTATGTGTGTATGTATGTATGTATGTATGTATGCATGCATGTATGTATACGATGTGAATGTGTACTTTAACTTAGACTTGATTTGCTTGTAGGCTTTTGCTTGCTGTGCTTGTATTAATTCGATGATCTTGATAACCAACCTTTAGTTAAAATTCATGAACCAACAAGTGGGTGTGTGTGTGTGTGTGTTGTGTGTGTGTGCATGTGTGTGTGCATATGTGTGTGTGTGTGTGTGTGTGTTTAAGATATATTTGTCATTCAAAATACATTTTGAAGTTTCTGTTTTGATTTGCTTTCCTATATAATTTTATCTTTAATTCATTACTAACAAACTTAGTCAAGAATCAAAGAGAACAAGAAAAAAAAATCTGAGAATAAAAAGTAAAAAAAGACAAATTGGTATGCTGTCAAAATCAAAATTATTTTCATTCATCCAGAGTTCGCTAGCGTTTTTCCAAAGAGCATCAAATGTCAGCCTAACAGCCGAAACCAATTGTGAAGATGTCGTATACGAAACGAACATTGATAGATGAGCTATTTTTAATGTATTTTTGTATTTTGTATATTATATATATTTTAATATATTGTGTAATGTATTTTCTTTTATTTCTAATACACTGAAAAATATCATAAGAAAATAATTTTCTGACATTTGGGATTTCTTTTTGTTTGCTGTCCAACAGTCATTGGTTTTAACATGACTCTGTAGTTAGACTTGTCAAAATGTTATGGACATATGATGACAACAAGCCAAACATCCGTTCGACAATGTTATCCTGTTATATGATTCTTTGCAATAAAAAACAAAAAGACAAATAATTGACATGAACCTCAGTACGTAACTGGTACACCTTGCATCTATCTTCTTTCATGTATTAAGTGTGTTACAAGTCAGACACCAGAAACCTTCTCTCAACCTCGGTTGTATGATCCAATAAGATGCAGAAATGTTAGGCTTATGTGTGTGTATAAGAGCTGCTGTAGGAATGTTGAGTTTGAAAGTTCTAAAAACAATCTTTGAATTTATTTGAGGATTCCCTCTCTATCTCTGATCACATCAGAGACTGAGCTTAATTACCCCAGTTGAGGAAACATAATCCTGGATGTGGATCCTAAACCAGTTTCCAACGGCAGGAACCAGATGATGGAGCAGTAATTGAGGGCACTGTATATTTATCGATAACACCCATGAAATACAGAGACTAGAATCGCTTAACTTTAAAATATTCATTAAAGCAAGAGAAATAAATACTGGCGTCATTCTCACCTTTTATTATAATATTATGACTGCACTGTTAAGAATCCAAACATTTTCTTTCATCTTTTGCTGTTCATCTTTTTCTGTTCATCTTTTTTATTCGAATGGGCTGATGCCGGAGCATCGTTATCATGGGTGTTATCGTTCTTGTCGAACCCTTTACTTACTTTTGGCCGGTGGTTATCTTATCAAAAGCTTAGGTTAGCTGCATAAAAATAAACCATAATTAATACATAATAATGTTATAGATTTGACATTCCATTGTTAGACCTATTACTCACATCTATGTATCACTCGTTGTCGGCGAATTGTTTATAAGATTCTGACAAGTCAACGAAGGGTTCTCTCCATGTATTCACTCGACTTCCTAGAAATGTCAGCAAAATTTTCCTCAAATCATAATTCACCGTCTCTTCAGGGGAAGCTGATGCTGACGAATGTAATCAAGATACAGTACGAGCGAAAAATGATGCCATATGAATAACAGGATAAACCTTGATCATGATTGTGTGATTTCCTTTACGCACATAGGGAATTTTCGCTCATCTCGCTTTAAAATATGTACCTAACTCGTTATTACAATACTTTGTGTATAATTTGTTGTCTATAATTATTGTTTATAATTTAAATTCCCCGAAAATCCTGCCCTAGTTTGAAAATTTATAACCATCAATATTACTATTTTATCGGTGTTGGTTTAACCGAATCTTCAGAGTGTCTGTGAATACGACTTGCAATATTTGTTGCAGCCTTTTTTAGTTTTGTATTCAAATGCCTACCGAAATAAATGTGCATTTGTATATTTTAGAAGCCTATGACACAAAGAACCACTGAAACACTACTCTGTTTATAATTTTCTAAACATCCCCATCAAATATATCGATAGACTGTCTATGTTCGTAATAATATACAAATATAGAAATATTATTGTTTCTAACTCTCTCAAACAGAGTTATTCAGTAACAGTTCTTTAAAGTAAAGGCTGTTTGACAACTTAATATTGCTGCCTGTAAGGGACGATGTTATTGTCTTAGCCCCAAGAAACATCGTTAGTAGCTGGCTGTACAACACAATATCTGTGTCCTTATATTTTCGAACAGGGATTTCAGTGCTCCCACCTAGTGCAAAAAGAAATACTTGCGTAATTCATTAAAAAGTTGCATGAATGTTCTATTGATATTCTTGTATTGAGATTGACAATCCTATGAGTGAGAACTTTGATGGCCGTTGGTCGACATACTAGAACTGAGTAAATTATCCTGAAGTGTCTGATTTCGAGAAGGATAAGAGGAAAAGTCTGGTAAATTTCTGAGCCTAGTTCTTTAGATCCTACTTTTAAACAACAAAAACAACAGCAGATAAATTTTTAATGTCATTAACAATTTTGTAAATCAAATTCAGACTAAATTGTCCTAGATAATACATAAAACTCTTAAACTGCAGTCAGGAGCTTAGGGGTTTGGAGGAATATAGAATGGCACCATAATAACCACCTATCACAGTTTCACGCTGGCTTGGTATGCAAATAGGTATTCAGAGCCAAGTTATGGGTCAAATAACAGCAGATGCTCATGTGATTAAGGAAGTTCGGACACTCGAGTGAAAAATGTCCCACTAGTGTGTTAGGGCAGCATGATTTCCAGACTTATTCCTTTACTAAAGTGCTTGATACGTCTCGTGCCTTAATGCTAAACGCAGAAAAGTAGGTGACTAGGGAAGTAAACCGTAACGAAATCGTGTGAATATAATAGTAAGCTGCTGTTCCATATTTTTCACGAAAGATCATAAATCTTAAAACGTTTGAATGCTGATCTGTGATTACAGTGGCCTTTTCAGGAAACCAAAGGAACATACGAATTATTAGTTTATTTAACGAACAAATATAAATCCTTATAACTTACAAGAGACGAAATTGGAGATAATATCACATCGTTGCCCCTCTTGTGAGTAATTTATGGAGTTAGGTCCCGAATCTATTGTAATATATTTGTATATTGTCATGGCGGCTGGTATCATTTGAATGTCATGGGGTGAACTTAAGAGTTACAGTCTCCCTGTACACTAATTGTTGTTGTTGTTACAAGCTCCGATCTAATGAATTTATAATCAAGGTAATTCATTTTGTGAGCGCTTCATCTCATTAGTTTTTGGCTTAATATCACATGGTGGACCTTATCTCACGTGTTTCCTCATCATGTGATATGAAGGAGATATAGTTGTTATTTCTAGTAAACCTCTACCTGTTCGAGACACATTTCCAATGAACATCACCTGTAAGTATTTCATGGAGCACGCTACCGTGCGTAGAATATCAATTATTTTATGCACAACCACCAGCAGCGACATCAGAATAACCCCAATATTTCTCCAGGACAAAGATAGCCGATATATCAAAGACTTGCTATACAAACACCTATAAATAACCCTCGGAGAGAGTCATCCAACAGGAAGTTTTCAACTATGTTTTAAGCAAAATCCCACAAAACATGATTTTTAGATGTGTGCTATAAATATCAATATTTGGAAAATGACATATTTATGGAGAAGCAACAGGAGATAAATATTACCTATCTTTGTTTTGAGGATGGAGTGATATAAAAGGCAATGTCAGGGCTATGCCAGAAAAAGGGTCCTCTTCTTGTTGAATCTTCCGATAGAAATAATACATAAATTCCGCTGAAAATTACACTCTACTGCCTAATAAACATAATATTGTAAGTACACTCTCAGAAAAAGTGCAAGTTATTATTTGGAAGTCAATCGTCTACAGATATATTCGTTGTTACATTTGATTGTTGTCGTAACTGATGGATTTTGTAGCAAATATACAAGATAAACATGGGGAACGATGAGAACTGAAATATTTGAGTTTTATATCTGAACACGTGTAGCCGGAACTCAACTGACCAAATGTCTGATTCGTCTTTGCAATATAACAAAGTAAAATTGGTATAAATATAAATAAATATATGTATATATATATACAAAATGTACCAAGTTGTAATATAACTTGACTGTATGCATAATGTTGACGTTTAAGAGCACAGCTTATCCTTAATTTTATTAATCCCATAGTCAACGGCGTTTTCAAAATACAAAAGCGTTTCGTGCGATTCAAATTTGGAAGTTAGACATGATGTTTTGTATTTGTCCTCGAACCTGATGCAAGTTGCAGCATTTATACACGTCTTAAAGGAAACATAGGTCTTATTACTACTATATTTATGTGTCACAACACCATTAACGTCATTTCAGTAAACACAAAGATTCTGTTACTTGGTAATGGTGCAAATGTAATTTTCCGTACATTTCACTGAAAAACAAGGAACAATAAACGTAAATGAGATGCAATGAATTACTGTTGCATTATAAATGCTACGATACTGTGAAATATATATATATATAATATATATATATATAGTATTATATATATATTATATATATATATATAATATATATATATATATATAATATATATTATGTATATATATATATATATATATGTATATATTATAATATATATATATATATATGTATATATATATATATTATATATATATATATGTATATATATAATATATATATATGTATATGTATATATATATATGAGTATATATATATATGTATAGTATATATATATATGTGTGTATATATATACATATATATATATATATAATATAATATATATATATATATATAATAAATATTAGGGAATATATCCAAATTTACAGGGAAAAAAAATCAGATTTAGGATTAAATCCAATTTTATAGTAAAATATTATAAAATATTATTTGAGACAAAACCACTATTTTGCAAAACAAACAAGGAAAGACTTAATCAATACATAAAATTTAATAAATAGTCAAAAAAAACCGCCACTACAATCGTTTCTTGTCTTGATCGACAATCTTCAGGTGGACTTCCAATAATTCAGTTACAAATTATGAAGTCTGAATTATTGGAAGTCCACCTGAAGATTGTCGATCAAGACAAGAAACGATTGTAGTGGCGGTTTTTTTTGACTATTTATTAAATTTTATGTATTGATTAAGTCTTTCCTTGATTGTTTTGCAAAATAGTGGTTTTGTCTCAAATAATATTTTATTATATATATATATATGTATATATATATACATATATATTATATATGTATATATATATATATATATTAATATATATATATATATATATATAATATATATATATATATATATATATATATATATATATATATATATATATAAATTGATCAAAATAAAAACATGATGCGAAGAATTCAGCGGTACATATGTTTCGGGCCTTTATTAGACAGATTTATAACAATACATAATGTATGTCTGTGGCCTTCTTCAGCCGCGCACAACAGCTTCCACAAGGACATGTGTTACATCAAAAATTCTTGGTTGGGGATGCAAATCCTCTCAATCGCGTACGACATAATGCGGCAGCAGCATAGAATTGAAGCGTCCATCTCTTTCTTCTCTGAATGTAGAATGAGGAAATTTAGATGTTGAAGTAATGTAAATAAATAAATACATAAATAGACGTGAGAAGATGGAGGGGCGAGAATTCAGGACGAGGGATAAAAAATGTATAAAAAGTGTGTAAGTATAGAAAATATAAAAATGTAGAGTATAAAGTTATAAAGGGATATAAGGAGATGTAAAGGGGGTATAAAGAATATAAAGAAATATAAAGAAATATAAATAAATGTAAAGGCATAAGGTTATAAAGTAAAAATAGAAATAGAAATAAAAGTAAAAAGTAAAAAAATAAAAGTAGGAATAAACATGATAAAAATGTAAAAAAATATAAAGATAAGGGATGTATAGAGGTAACGGACCAAACATGGTGGTCAGGAGATTGATAAAATTTAGTTGTAGAAGTTTTGGGTGTCAATAAATCAACAGTTTCGTCTGGGGACCTAATGTGTTGTAAATCAGAGCTGTTGAGCGTTTAATCTGGTTCTTTGAATTAATTGGTCATCTAGTACATACATACCATCATGGATACATACACCCATATACACGCGTACATATACGCCTCCAAGCCTATAAGCATACACGCGCACTCGCGTGTAAACATGTACATAAACACACACACACCCACACGCACGCGCATACATATACATACATACAACAGAATATCCGCATGTATACACGGACATTTACGTGTACACACCCATATGTACATACGTGCGCCCATCCCTACATACACATACGCATATGCCCACGCTTCCAGGTTTAGATATAAGATATTAAAGGATGTATATAAGAACGTATGTAAAGAATCACGCACTCACGTCTACACGTGCACGCACACACGGCTGTGTGTCCATATGTGCGTGCACATATACACTTACATACACACACAGAGACATACGCGCATATGAGTATAGCTATAAGATATTAAAGGATGTATACAAATAGGTGTAAACATATGAATATAAGAAAACATGTAAAAAAAAGAAATACGGGGTATGTACATCCAGACGTAGATGTTTACTCGTACATATGTACATATATGTATACGTATACATACGTACACGGACGCTCGTATAATCATAAAGTGGATCCATAGGTAAGTAAATAAGGGATAAGCAAAAGAAATAGACATATATAGAGATATAAAGCGATAAGTTAGGGGTAAGAATGAGGGTAAGGGTAAAAATTAGAAATAAAAGTAAGAAATACAGTATAAAATAAGAAATACAATGTAAAAGTTAGAAATGAAATATAAAAATTATAAAAATTATAAGAGTTAAGGTAGGATGAAATAAAAATGAGAATAAATCGAGTAGAATAAAAGTAAAAATAAAAGTAAAAATAAAAATAAAATAAGATAAAATAAAACTATAATTGGTAAAGTTTAACATGAGATGAAGGTGGTTGAAAGTTAGAGGTGTGTGTTAAAGGTGCCCACGTAAGGGGGCGGGCGGGGGGAACTGAAAATTGGAAGGGTGGGAAGTAGAGTTTGGCGGTGTGCGTTCAACATCCGAGTTAAAAATGTGAAGGGTATAGATATGGGAAATAAAGAGACTATATAGGAAGGATATGGGTGTAGGAGAAGAAATATGTAGGAAAAGAAGTCATATATGGGAGACAAAATTTGTATATATAGGAGGAAAATGCAGAAACATATATGCACATACACCCCCCACACACACACCGCACATATATATATATATATATATATATATATATAGCAATTAAGGACAACTACTTAATAAGGAAAACTTAACAAGAAATTGTCAGGTAGATAGCGTAAAAACCTCATAAGAGAAAAATTTCGAAAATAATAATTTCTTATTGAACATATTAATTTATATATAGAGGGCATTATACATACATGCCAGGAGGCATTCTACATACAGTTAGCTGATCGGCTTAAGCGAAGCAGGGTCGTTGTTTATTTATAGTATTCAGGCCTGCTGATGATTACTTAGTATAAATCACTGTGATACAGGTCTATATATTTTTAAATGTCTTTCTTTGAAAAATTGCATTCGGTGGGATTAGTAATATTTTTGGTAGAAATGACTGATTGTCCCTCTTAGCGTATGGCGTGTATGTAGAATGCCTCCTGGCATGTATGTATAATGCCCTCTATATATAAATATATTATATAATATATATACATATACGTACACATATGTGCACATACATATATATACGCACACATATACGCATATACACGCACATATAGGAAAGCGGGATGTGCTGGCCGACAGGTTGCACCGGGTGGGAGGAAATTGCATGGGGGAGTAGGTATAATAACCTAAGCTTTGTAGTATTTGAAAGTATTAATAAGTTTGTGTATACAGGATGGTTTGAACTCTGACCTTTTGTTAATAAGCTTGTGTTTGTCTTTGAATTTCAAGATGTTCAGAGTTCTACACACATAGTTGGCATCCTGCTCTATTATTTAAATAGGTGCAGCTGATCCGATGATGGACCACCTGAGTTTGAAGCCTATGTATTTGTCTTTTAATTCCAAATTCTTTTAGAAAGGGAGGTGCTGTTAGCCTTATGTCTGTGTTTCAGCGAGGACCGTGGTTGTAGTATCTGGATTTCCAGGAGGTTGAGCAACCTATGTAGGTGAGTGTGTTAACTGGTACTCACCTCACATGAATATATATACGTTTTTCGCCCTACATGCGCCCTGTAGCGGGCACTCTGATGCACATCTGCAGTTGCATTGCATTGCATTATTCGGTCGTGTGCTGCTAATCCCAGGCGGAAGTGTGCAATACGAGTGGGGGCGTTGATATCCTCCTGGTTGTTGATGGGTGTAGTATTTCCCTGTTGTGTGTGGCGGTGTTATTACTAACTGTTTGGGTAGTATGGCTGCCAGTCTGGTTCTATTGTCTACTATCTAGGTGAGGGGGGTTCTATTGGTCGCTATAGTTTGCTCTTGATCTAGCTGTTCTAATATTAATATAGTTATGTTTAGCTATGAGGCAGCTCATGTTGGGCAGGGTTCAAACCATCCTGTATACACAAACTTATTAATACTTTCAAATACTACAAAGCTTAGGTTATTATACCTACTCCACCATGCAATTTCCTCCCACCCGGTGCAACCTGTCGGCTCAGCACATCCCGCTTTCCTATATGTCGTGTATATGCTTATATGTGCGTATATTATGTATATGCACATGTGTGTACGTATATGTATATATATATATATATATATATATATTATATATATATATATATATATATAATATATATATGTGCGTGTGTGTGTGTGTGTGTGGGTGTGTGTATGTGCATATATGTTTCCCTGCATTTTCCTCCTATATATACAAATTTTGTCTCCCATATATGACTTCTTTTCCCTACATATTTCTTCTCCTACACCCATATCCTTCCTATATAGTCTCTTTATTTCCCTATATCTATACCCTTTCACATTTCTAACTCGGATGTTGAACGCACACCGCCAAACTCTACTTCCCACCCTTCCAATTTTCAGTTCCCCCCGCCCGCCCCTACGTGGGCACCTTTAACACACACCTCTAACTTTCAACCACCTTCATCTCATGTTAAACTTTACCAAATTATATTTTTATTTTATCTTATTTTATTTTTATTTTTACTTTTATTTTTACTTTTATTCTACTTCGATTTATTCTCATTTTTATTTTCATCCCTTACCTTAACTCTTATAATTTTTATAATTTTTATATTTCATTTCTAACTTTTACATTGTATTTCTTATTTTATACTGTATTTCTTACTTTTATTTCTAATTTTTACCCTTACCCTCATTCTTACCCCTAACTTATCGCTTTATATCTCTATATATGTCTATTTCTTTTGCTTATCCCTTATTTACTTACCTATGGATCCACTTTATGATTATACGAGCGTCCGTGTACGTATGTATACGTATACATATATGTACATATGTACGAGTAAACATCTACGTCTGGATGTACATACCCCGTATTTCTTTTTTTTACATGTTTTCTTATATTCATATGTTTTCACCTATTTGTATACATCCTTTAATATCTTATAGCTATCTATACTCTATGCGCGTATGTCTCTGTGTGTGTATGTAAGTGTATATGTGCACGCACATATGGACACACAGCCGTGTGTGCGTGCACGTGTAGACGTGAGTGCGTGATTCTTTACATACGTTCTTATATACATCCTTTAATATCTTATATCTAAACCTGGAAGCGTGGGCATATGCGTATGTGTATGTAGGGATGGGCGCACGTATGTACATATGGGTGTGTACACGTATAATGTCCGTGTATACATGCGGATATTCTGTTGTATGTATGTATATGTATGCGCGTGCGTGTGGGTGTGTGTGTGTTTATGTACATGTTTACACGCGAGTGCGCGTGTATGCTTATAGGCTTGGAGGCGTATATGTACGCGTGTATATGGGTGTATGTATCCATGATGGTATGTATGTACTAGATGACCAATTAATTCAAAGAACCAGATTAAACGCTCAACAGCTCTGATTTACAACACATTAGGTCCCCAGACGAAACAGTTGATTTATTGACACCCAAAACTTCTACAACTAAATTTTATCAATCATGTTTGGTCCGTTACCTCTATACATCCCTTATCTTTATATTTTTTTACATTTTTATCATGTTTATTCCTATTTTTATTTTTTTACTTTTTACTTTTATTTCTATTTCTATTTTTACTTTATAACCTTATGCTTTTACATTTATTTATATTTCTTTATATTTCTTTATATTCTTTATACCCCCTTTACATCTCCTTATATCCCTCTATAACTTTATACTCTACATTTTTATATTTTTCTATACTTACACTTTTTATACATTTTTTATCCCTCGTCCTGAATTCTCGCCCCTCCATCTTCACGTCTATTTATGTATTTATTTATTTACATTACTTCAACATCCAAATTTCCTCATTCTACATTGAGAGAAGAAAGAGATGGACGCTTCAATTCTATGCTGCTGCCGCATTATGTCGTACGCGATTGAGAGGATTTGCATCCCCAACCAAGAATTTTTGATGTAACACATGTCCTTGTGGAAGCTGTTGTGCGCGGCTGAAGAAGGCCACAGACATACATTATGCATTGTTATAAATCTGTCTAATAAAGGCCCGAAACATATGTACCGCTGAATTCTTCGCATCATGTTTTTATTTTGATCAATTTACTCCACCACCTACACCAGCAAACGGTATACACAGGTGCTTATAATTATCAAGTACTCACCCCGAATTTCTCTCTCTCTCTCTCTCTCTCTCTCTATATATATATATATATATATATATATATATATATATATATATATATATATAATATATATATATATATATATATATAATATATAATATATATATATATATATATAGATATATATATATATGTATATATATATATATATATATATATATATATATATATATATATATATATATATATATATATTATATATATATATATATATATATATATATTATATATATAGGTGCGTGGCTCAGTGGTTAGAGCGTCGAGCTTACGATCGTGAGGTTGTTAGCTCGAATCCCGGACTGGCCCGCGTGTTGTGTTCTTGAGCAAGACACTTTATTTCACGTTGCTCCAGTTCACTCAGATGTAGAAATGAGTTGCAACGTCACATGTGCCAAGCTGTATCGACCCTTGCCTTTCCCTTGGACAACATCGGTGACGTGGAGAGGGGAGCCCGGTATGCATGGGCGACTGCTGGTCTTCCATAAAACAACCTTGCCCAGACTTGTGCCTCAGAGGGTAACTCTCTAGGTGCAAACCCATGGTCAGTGTCTGACCGAAGGGGAGCAAAAAAACATATATATATATAATGTTTGTTTCCCTTTCGAGAGTAAATACCGTACATGTTGAGTACACTTAAATGAAAAATATTTTATATACGGAATTTTCTGGTCTTTTCATCGATAAATCTGAGTACGTAAATGAGGTGTAAATACCGAATTGGAATCGAAATTGTATTGCAACGTCTGCGACTCAGTCTAATTGAGATTCGTTTAATATTTATCTTTCCTTCTGGAGAGTAAATACTACGCATTTGGAGTAAAATAAAATATAATTAAAATATTCTATTATCAATCTTTTATAAACGGGAATAATATTATAATAGTATTTCAGAAGTTGCAATTCTGTAGAATTTGCTAAAAATTAGGAAATAATATCATTCAAAGCTATAAAAACTATAATCTAAATTAAAGTAAATAACAGTAAAAATATATATAAAAAAAAGCAAGTGAAAATAATGGCAGTATAATCAAGATCTATATTTAGATTGAGATTTAAGAAATAAAAATCGTGCAGAAAACCCACACTTAAAATATTTAAATAAATAAAATAAATGAATATTAATTGAATAATAGCAATGCTAATTATTATATTAAATATTCATGATACCGAGACGTTTCATATTAGTGCATAAAATGAATTTTTATCACATTTATAAAATATTTTTATACTTATTTTTACCGAACTTCAGAAGAAATATTGATTTCTAATAATTAATGTATTTCAGCTGATTTTCGTTTCTTTAAGATTAAATATCTAAATTAAAAATGGGAGATAGACAAGCCTTGATCTTTCTTATCTGTCATTCTTATCACAACTGCACAAAAATATTTATATTTTCAATAGGTTCAATTAGAATATGGAACTGCTATCTTAACCTGCATAGGTTTAAGAAGATAAATCGATACAAACTACGAGGTGAACCACTAATATTCCATGCAATAGCATATAAGTTTGTATCCACTTCGGAATACGTAACTCTCACTCTGTTCGTCTGCCTAACTTTGCACAATTTCTATCAATCCATCCTTATATGAATCTCAGAGTATACTGTTTCATTAGTGGCAGTTTGTGTGGAACCCCAGTACGTTCTGATTGTGTTCTGTGTTACAAAATGCGTATTCCCACCACTAATATCTATCGCTGTCTGTGAATTTTATATTCCAGCAAATCTCTTGATTCCGTTGAAATGCATGTGCATTGTATCAAATTTGGTGATCAGTTGAGATATCATTATTCGATGGGTGTATAACGTAGATTGAACCTGCAATACTACATCTTGAACTTGATAGTTCTGACACCGTGAAACCAATGATGTTTTACGAACAGAAATGACATAGTGGCTATAGTCATCCAACTTCCAGTTGGTCAAATTTATGCTGTGAATGCATGTTATTTTGAACATGAAATATGTTAGACATGTCTAAACAATAGTTGTTGTTGTTTAAGCCTAGATCCCCACCGAAAATGGAAATCTATCACCAGAAGCATTCCAAACGTGAGGTCATGTGTCTAAGACTATCTGTGTATGCTGTATATCGCTTTTAATTTAAGAAGAAAAAAACGTATGAGGTTTCATAAATAGATAGATGTTTGCTATGTGAACCATATCAAAGGATAGCAATGGTAATTAATTTGTGCACTTTTCTTCCCTTTCTTTATATGCTATATCCAACAACAACTAGTTTTGTTTTTCGGTCAATAAGTACGTAGCTGTGCATATTATTTGTATCAATTATTTGTATCCTAAAGCTTTTAGATCCTTCTTTGTCCCTTTTAAAAGTTTATATGATCTGAGCTCTATTTTCATTCCCCCACAATACTGCTTTATTTTTATATACAGCCTTCAATTCATTGAATTCCATATAGATTAGAGCCACCAAAAACTCCTTTTCGTTTCGAAGATGTAGTAAACATTTTTGAATTCCTGGGAGATACTTTGGAGTGATCCCTGTGTAAAACTATTCTGTGACGTTGATAAACATCTATTGCTAAGTTCTATTGTGCCGTAATGCTAGAAAGACTATCATGCACATCATTAACTCTGGATGTGAAACTTACTTTCAGTCAGCTGAAAGTTATACTTAGATATTTGCATATCCATAATGTGTATTATTTCTGGACAGCAAGCACATACTTCAGTTTTGGCGATTTATTTATTACTGTATTCCTGTGGAGAAAGTATTTTGTATTAAATCGATTTTACATGCATGAATACATTGCCAACATTATTCGAGGAAATATGTAGTTAGTGACAGGAAGCTCTTCTACACATGGATATATTAAGTAATATAAAGGAATGTGGTCGTTCATAATAAGCTAAACACAGCTGTCACATTAAAATTGGCATCTCGAAATGTTACAACCTCATGTAAAAGATGTGCCCTACAAATGAGACTTTTTTTTACAGAAGGTATCGTACTCGAAGGTATTTTTCTTGGTGAATGCAGGGAACGGGATTTGAACTAGCAAGTCAGATATAATCAACAACGACATAATATATATATATATATATATATATATCTGATTTTTCTGATTTTTATCATATGTATATGTATATATATATATATGATTTTTCTGATTTTTATCATATATATATATATATATATATATTACTCAACTATACTGTAACGTGCATAAGTACATATGCACTGACACCCAGTACAGTATAGTTAAGATATATATATACAATGTGGTATAAACAATTTCCAGGATTAGTTATGTTTAATAAAAACTAGCTGCTTTACCTAAGTTGCAACATTATCTTGGAAATATTCAGCTTGCGGAGCGATACACCGGTCCCAGCATCCCTGCCACTTTTGGAATCTGGCCTGGAAATAATTATCGGGAAGCGTGTCGAGGACCTTCTGCATTTCACTTTGGATCTCTACAATGGTGTTAAAACGGCGATCTTTGAGCTGCATTTACTTGTTTAGTCCGTAGGTACTAAATATGGCGAATAGTGCGGGTGCAGAAGCGATGCAATACTCCGGGCAAAATGCGTAGAGACATTCTGTCTTTCTTCACATTCTGTATTGTTTAAATTCTGCCGAGGTGATTTAGTCGACTAGCGCCTTCCACCGAAATTGTTGGTTTTGTGTCAATATTTGAAAACTATACATACATACATACATACATACATACATACATACATACATACATACATACATACATATATGCACACATACATACATACACACATGCAGTAGTCAACCATGCGTAGAGGTCACCACTCAATTTGATTTTTGCAAAGAATCTACAGGCAATAGCACCAACATCACCACCACCACCACCACCAATACCAAGATCAACAAGAACAATAAGAATGCCAAATGCCAAAACAAGACCACAAATGCCAGTATTACTCTTGACAACACCCACAACAACAGTAACGAAACCAGCAACAACAATAATGACAACAGTATAATCATCATCAGCAGTAATGAGATCAACAATAGCGCTGACTGCTACTACCATGTCAACAGTAATACTTTTTACGTAGGCTGTAACGAGAAAAAGAACACCAGAAGGAAAAGTTTACTTCGCAAGGAAAAGCAGAGAGAATTAAAAACTAAGAGGAATATATCATTCGATTCGGTGTCATGGCACTCCCAGAAGTGGAATGGATATCCACCAAAAAGAAAACAATAAGTCCATTAATTGCAATGCGAGGAAGCTTCGCCAATTGTAACAGAAATTGTCTAAAAGAAGTGTGGCCTTTTGTACGCTACACGTTTCTGTCGAGGAAAGCACTATGGGATCGTGGTAGCTATCTGCAGTAACCAGGTAGCAGCGCACAAGACGGCTACAACTCTTCTGACTAGTACGCTATGTTCCCCCTATACATGGAATGTCATGAGACTAAGGCCAGGGTCTCAAACATATCTCCTCAATAGAAACAGGCCAGAATAATGACCTTGCTAGTGGATTACTGGGAGATAATAAGCATGAAATCAAGCCCCAGCAAAGCAGAACAGGATTGTAAGAGGAGTTACAGATGTTAGTTGCTTCGGAAGAAGCCCATGCCATCCGGGTTTTTTCTCTTTCGGAGAGAACGAGCAGATAGAGGTGGTCGTGGGGGATAAGGAACGCAGATGTTACATCTTTGGCAAGACCAATCCTTTAAATGATTTTCGCCCCACTGGGGAGAAATCGGGAGATTTGTCAAACGCTAATCCAATAATCCTAAAACTAAATTCGTTACAGTCCTGAAGTGGAAAGCAACGATAACCACAACGTCAAACACAGGAGGATCAGAGTTGAAATCCTACTGACTCCTTGTATATAGAATGGACTTCGGACAAAACGAATCCACCTGAATGGGTGATCGTCGAGCGACCCTTAAAAAGGAAAAGAAGGAGAGTGCATGAAAATACAGCTGTAATCCTTAAATCACAACTGTTTGTGACCACGGAACTCAGAAGCCGGAAAAAAGCTGCAGGTAATCTCGAAACCAAAGCTACAAGCCAACAATCTCAACAGCAGCAACAACAGCAAAGGGCCAGAATTTTTGTGGAAAGGGATAGTCGATTAGGTTGCTCCCAGTGCACGCCTGGTGATTATTTTGTCGACCCCAAAGGGATGAAAGCAAAAAGTTACCCTTGGAGGCATTTGAACGCAGAATGTAAAAACGACTGTTAAGTATTTCGCCTAACTACAACAACAATAATAATAATCTGCGTTTACAAATGTGGCATTTGAAATCAGATTTTCAATAGATGCAAAGGCATCGAATCACATTTTCCACAATTTAGTGCTTACGAAAGAATTTGAGGAACCTATTTACGTTAATATTACCTTTTCCTTGACCTCAATGTAGCAGGAAGTTTTCTTAGAATTGCAAGGGAAACGGAGTTTCTAATAAAGTCTATCTTTTAATATTCTGCTAATTAGTAATATCTTGGCTAGTTCATATTTTCATACAGAAATATTAATATTGTTCTGATACAGTGGCGAGTCTATCGGAACAAAAAATATATTGTCGGCAACCAGCGACCGTGACGTGGTTTCAATATTCATTGAAAGAGATTTCACACCGTTCTACCCTTAATGTCATTCCTATAAACATCAGCGTTTCTCCCCTTAATTCTCTCTTTCTCTCTCCTGCTATTCCTTTTTCCTTCTACATACATTTCTAATATATAATGTATTTTTGCCTTTTCGAAACAAACCAATATCACATATACATGTGACTTTAATATAAAGAGAAAACTGTTATATGTTATTCATTGGATTCGATGTAACGCTCGACTTGCTAATAAAATGGCTTGTCTCTTTTAGTTACAGAATTTACGGTTCGGGTTCAAATTCTTATTTAATTAGCTGGTTTAAAAAACATAGCAACAGCATTAACCAAAAATAAGCGCAAGCGTGGCTGATCCCTCTGTTTGAAATAGCAGCAAAAATCTTGTCTTGAATATTAATAAAGGTTTGATAATAAGTTGTTCCAATATGTTTCAACAAACGTGGCGATGGTCAAAGTAAGAAAGGTTTTCATTATAGGCCTGATGTCAATGGCCATCGGCTAAGAAACAATAACAGCAAATCAATACAGACTTATTGCATTGAACACATTGAAATATTAAAATTTTTTCGTAATGTTTCAGTTTACATTAGTAGTAAATGAATTTGACATATATATTATGATATACGTTTCTATGTTATATTTGACGAATTCTGTTTGAAACTGAGTTATTATTTTAGGCACAGACATGACTGCATGACATGAAGTGTGCTTCCCAGCTACAAGGTTTCGAGTTCAATCTCACTGCGTGGCAAATTCGGCAAGTTTCTTCTACTCGTGCCACCGCCCGATCGAAGTCTTGTGAGTGAATTTAGTGGACGAAAATACATAGAAGCTCGTTGTATATATATCGATTAGGTATTACAAGACTAACAACCGGTTATCGAATTCAATATAGGTACTTCTCAGAATGAAATTTTGGATCACTTCGGTTTGAACGGCAGTTTTTTCTAGCGGTATCATATGAAATTGTCACCCTTGATTATGACCCTAGAATCGATCTATTGGATTTCAATCTCTTTTAGTGTTAGGGTTAGTTAGGGTTAGTTAGGGTTATTTAGGGTTAGGGCTAGGGTTAGGGTTAGGGTTAGGGGTGGGGGAAGGGTATCTTTTTTCTTCACAAATGTAAATAAACCTAATCTATTTCTTAAACGAGGGACATATTCATACAGAATGTTTTTGAACTCAATAGACGTCACTGATTGGTTGAAATTGCAGAAATTGAAGAAAAAACAACACATATATTACAAAGTATAGAATTTTCTCAATAAAGCCAAGAGAAAAAGATGTTTTATAAACATATTCTATCAGTATACGAAGTTTAAATTTTTTTATTTACCTAGAAATTATGTTAAAAACCGAAAAGATCCGAAAAGATCCGAAATGTTAGCTAAGTATCGAGCGATAATATTAATAAGAGATGTGAACGGAAAAACGATTATTTCAAGAACTTCATTAGCTTACAGCAATTCCTGTTTTACGATGCAGTCGACTATGAATGACGAGCCTTTTTTTAAAACTCTTGTCACCCGAATTTATCAAGAACTATCTGTGGCTGACTCGTAGTTGAACACTGAAATGTTTAGATGCTCTGTAGTATATAAATTTGGTCGCTAACCATTCCTTAAGGTCCAACAATTTACTGTTGATATAGTCTCATAGAAATATTGGCATATTTAATATTTATATATAGCTTGTAAACGATTTCGTATATTCTGGTACACGATTCTATATATGAACAGATGAATATCTCCATTCTAATATAAAAGTACAAAACATATGTTTGAGTGTGAGTGAATATCTCTCATTTGGATACACGGTCATACATTTGATCAGAATCTGTAAATATATATATATATATACATCTGTAGTGTGTGTGTGAGTGTGCATCAGAGACGTACGAGTTGTAGATATGGAGACCTTCAAAAAGCATCTGGAAAATATCTATCTGAATGCCAGATGAAACCACATCAGGGCAAAAAAACTGGGTGGTTCTGTCCAACTCGCCTTTTCATCAAAAACAGTACAGGAAGGATACCCACGCGTACTGAAATTCGGTGTTCCAGCATGGCCCCATCCAATTGCTTATACCAATAAGAGATAAAAGAGAAGAGAAAAAAATATATATGTATATGTGAATACATACATACATACATAATTAAAAGTTTTTGTTCATCATGATGCTGACATAAGTCCCTTGTCTTTCCTGATGAGAAGGCGGCATAATGCACCCCTTAATCCTTCGAAATTAGGATTATGCAGTCTTCGAAACATATGTGGAGAAAGCACGAAAGCACGTAATCTCTGCCCTTGGCATGTAGCTTCAACCGTGTTTTCTGACGTGAATTTGCTACCCGGGTATCGGTTAACCGAATTATCCATACTAGGATAATTCATTCAACTACTTATATATATATATATATATATATATATATATATATATATATATATATATATTTATTTATGTATATATGTATGTATGTATGTATGTATGTATGTATGTATGTATGTATGTATGTATGTATAAATACGTTCAGTGCGAAATGGTTTTGTGAAGCGGTATTGAGTTGTAAATAATAATAATGGTATTTTTTATGAGCTTAAAGCTTTTAGCGAACACCATGCAATTGACTAAGAAAATAGTCTAATAATAGGGTATATAAGCCCTCGACAGAAAAGACCATTTTCCTTAGTCATTTGCACGGTGATCGCGATAAGCTTTAAGCTAATATAAAAATACCATCAGTATTATTTACAGAATTGGAAATGTCGTAACATTCTTAGTCGCATTAACAAAGGGATGTAGGTTTGAGTCCCACGCGTACGGGAAAGCCTACTTTTTTTTTCTGTCGAGGGCTTCTATCCCCCAATATTAGAGAATTTTCTTTAGTCATTTGCACGGTGAGCGCTATAAGCTTTAAGTATATAAAAATACAATTACTATTATTTACAGAATATATGTGTGTGTGTGTGTGTTTATATGTATATAGGCGCAGACGTGGTTTTGTTGTAAGAAGCTTTCTTCGCAACCACATAGTTCTGGGTTCAGTCCTACTCCGTGGCATCTTGATCAAGTGACTTCTGCTATAGTCACGGGCCGACCAAAGTCTTGTTAGTAGATGTGGTAGTCGGAAACTGAAAGATGCCGATCGTACAAATGTATATGTTTCTGTGGCTATGTTTGTCCTCACACCATCACTTGTCAAACGATATTGGTGTATGTACGTCCCAGTAACTTAGCGGTTCTCCAAAAGTGACCGATCGAATATGTACTTAACTTACAAAGAATAAATCCTGGAGTCGATTTCTTCGATTAAAGGTGGTGCTCCAGCATAGCAGCAGTCAAGTGACTGAAACAAGTAAAAGAATAAAAGAAAACGAATATAAATGTATCCATGTATATTTCTCTATGAAAGGGATATGTGTCTTTATATAGGAAATAGGCGTAGTCAAACAAACCAGACAGTAGAAGTTGACATGTACTTATGTTATGAATGAACAGAAAAATGAACGGTGAAATGCTACTCTTAACCAAAGTAGAATCTGAAAACAGAATATAAAAACGCATTAATATTGCAAGGAAGTAGCCGCAGTTTATTGTATAATATACATATTTTTATATCATAATTCACTTTAGAGTTAGAAACAAAGTTTCTGTATTCGTTGATAGCTTAAATGCTCTAGAGTTTTCGAAATAAATTGTCTTTCTTACAATATACAGCTGAACGATCTACCGATCATTGCAATACTCTCAGCTCACGTCAACTTTCATTGCTTTCTTACACGTTATAACTTATTTCCATCGTATTTCTCCTTTACAGCGATATAATTTCCATTTGTATATTTGTCCACTAATACCATTCGTATTTGCTTTATCTCCAGAGACAATGGCTGTCTCTAAATAACTCCATACTTCATTAACTTCCTTTCGGCAATTTGGTTATGCAATTCTGTTTGCTTTGTTTCCTGTGTGCGTACGCAATGGAATGTGTATATGTGTGTGTTTCTGTGTGTGTGTACGTATGTGATTTACCATTTGTGCATTCGATTTGACGTCAACTGCTTCCATTTTTTGAAAATTTTCTTATTCCAAATATCTACATGTTGATCATCATATGGCTATATTTTCATTACTGTCTTGCTTTCTGTTTTCTACTTCAGATAAAACAGGTTCCGAGAAGCAGCTTGTTACAAGTTGCTTCATTTCCATGATTAAATTCGCATATCAACGTAACACACAGGCGCACCCACATTATTTTCGAACGTGTTTAGATAATCGGGGTCGCCGTTTCCATCAGCATCATGAACACCATGATCATAGTCATCATCATCCCCATCAACATCGGCGGCATCGTCAGCATCATCGCTTTCATCATCATCATCATCATCATCATCATCATCTTCATCTTCATCATCATCGTCGTCGTCGTCGTCATATCATCATCATCTCCACCGTTTCTCTCACTACTACTACTACTACTACTACTACTACTACTACTACCACTACCACCACTACTAATACTACTACCACCATCCACCACCACCACCACCACCACCACCACCACCACCTCCAGCTTCCATCCTCTTTTTCATCATCTTTATCTTTATCATCATCTTTATCTTCATCATCATCATCGTCATCATCATCATTCGCTTTACATCATTTCTTTATAGGTGTCATCCTGTTATGTTTCAAAATTCTCCTCTTCTTCTTCTTCTTCTTCTTCTTCTTCTTCTCTTCTTCTTCTTCTTCTTCTCTTCCTTCTTTTTCTTCTTTATCCTCTTCTTATATGATAAAAAAATTGATCGTAATATTACAAAAATCTTTGCATTCTAATAAATAGACATGATCTTCCCCTTTATCCTCCACTTCCTCCTCTTCCTCGTGATAATGATAATGATGTTGATCATCAAAAGCACCATTTCTTTTCATTTCTTCTAAAAATCACTGCTAGTCCCAATTCATTCTCCCCCTGACCTGCACTTGATTTGATACAGGTATCCACATAGAGAAATTAAGCTGAGTGATCTCGAAAATTCATGTGTACGTAGCTTTAGTAACAATTGTTAACAATTATCATCCTGTTTCCATTAGTAAACGAAATTACTTTGGCATCGCATGTCACCAATCAACACATTCTATTTTATCGTCTATACTGGACATTCATTTGTTGCTAATGAATATATAACGATATATGATCTATACCATACCATAAGCAGTTGCTAAACATTTCATTCCAGTCTATCATGAATACCACGTCATTATTTGTTGCTAATACCCACTTTCTACTCTATCATCAATATGTTACTAGCACTTGTTGGTAAGCAGTACAAACCACTCTGGTACATTCTACATTATCATGAACAGCATGCCGTCACCTGGTACTAACCAATATATTGCACTCTATTATCTTCAATACACTATAGTCCGTTAGTGCTAGTCGGGTCATAAAACAATAGTCAATAACATCGATGCATTCCAATTTATCATCAACTTGAAATAAGCAATAATTATATTATTTCTATTTGTATTTGCTTTGTATATCGTCTTTATTAGGAAGAATTCAATTCATACTTTGAGCCATCACCAAATTCGTGGTTCATCTGATAGTTTATTCCAAGAAAAATCAATGACAGACATTTATTATGTTTCTATGATAGTGCCAACCAGAAATTTATGTATTTTGTATTTTTTGTGTATTTTAATGCTATCTTACACTCATTTTTTTTACAATAATAACTGCAACAAAATAAAGAATAAAGTAATGTTATATAACTACAAATAACAACAAAAACAATAACAACAAGGTACACATTTAAATATATTTTCTTCACGACTGGTATTATATGGGATAAGTTGTAAACAGGTTGTGATATTTACTTTACAATTTGAAACTTTTGTCATTGAATGCATAAATACATACATATATATAGACACACATACATATATATAGACACACATACACACACACACACACACACATATATATATATATATAAATACATATATATATATATATATATATATATATATATATATGCACATATATAGAAATACATACACCATACAAAAATACATATACACATAATTACACACGCATACACACACATACACATGCATATATTGAAAAAGCTAATCGTTCTGAAAAATATAAATATTTGTTACTATTTCAGTAAAATTTAACAAACGTAAAATGCTGCAAAAGATATGTACTTAAGTGTAGTTGTTTGGAAGAATAAATAGAATATCAGAAAAATATCTGATGTTATCTAATCACAGCCTTTTAGAATTTGTGTACAAATTTCTTAGAACGTATCACAAAAATGTATGTAGTCTTCGTGCAGCTTGCAATGTTATAAAACTGGACATAGAATTAATAGCTTTTTGCTAAATGAGGGCATTTGTAATATATTTTTTCGCCACCCAATCTGATTGAGACTATCAACCCTGTATATCACCACTTTATAATTCTTGTCAACGTTTCGATGTGGACCAAACCAAACCCCGAGCAATTTTCTCGGCCAGTCCGTCTAGTGCCTCACGACGCTTTTGGGTGGCATGGCCCTGCCACTGCAGGTACTGTGATGCAGGCTCATTAACTAAATTTTTGTTCCTGCCACTGCTTCGTAGTTCCTCCGAATAGCGCTGTTCACCTCAATATTTTTCGTGTCCACAAATAATCGGATTGTTACATATACAAGCACTGATCTTGTAATATCTGGAGGGACAAAGAAGTAATAACCCAAATCCTTGACAAAATTGATTGCAAAATATCATAATTACGTGTACTATAGTTATTATACGTAAGCGCTTCTCCATCTAAATGTAAACTTAATCAATCCACATTATTATCTCCCACAGATATCCGGGTTTTCCATTGCATGGATCCAGACCTGTCAGCAACTTCATATGCAGAAAACCTCATATACTTTCACGACTCTGGTTGAGACTTGGGTGCAGTTTGTATAAATCGAACAAAACCAAAACCCATAATAATAATAATAATAATAAAAATAATAATAATAATAATAATAATAATAATAATAATAATAATAATAATAATAATAATAATAATAATAATTATTATTATTATTATTTTTATTATTTTTGTTATTGCTGTTGTTTTTGTTATATATAACTTGTTTGTATATATAGAAATATATGCACGTGTATGTATATCAGTAAATAAAATTTTCCTGTCTAAAGGAGAGTGAAGGCTTTACCTTGGCTGACCAAGATCAGAGCTTATTGACCCGGAACTATCAAGCCAACGTCCTGCAAAATGGTGTAGACCCAAATTGCCGATACTGTAACGTAAGATAGACATAGTGGACGGCCTAATCTCTGGATGTATGATTTTAGCACCTGTAGAGTACAAATCAAGCCATGACAGAAGTTGCCAATATCTATATTGGATAATGTTGCGACATTATAAAATCAAAACCGCTGACAAATGGTACAAGCACCACCATACGGCTTTAACTTGAGAGAAAACGTAACTATTCTTCGGGACTTCACACTATGTACAGACAGGACAATCAAAGAAAAACAAACCAAATATTGTTGTGAAAGACCAAAACAATAAAGTCTGTTTATTGATAATCCTACACTGTGACCATAATATTTCGTCAAAATAATTTGATAAGTGCAGAAAATATAAAGATTTGCAAAATGAAATCGCAAAATGTGGCATCTGAAGACGGTTACAATGCCAGTGATTGTAGGAGCACTTGGAATCATCAAAGGGAAACTAAAAGTTACTTAAGAATGATCCCTGGCTTCCCAAACATGCACGAAGGGAAACAGATTGTCTTAACTGCTACGTCACACGTATTGAGAAGAGCATTATCACTGTGAATTTTCTTTACCCCCCTATATTTTATTTGTTTACGTTTTTATTTTTATTTTTTCCTTTTTCTCTTTTACATGATTATGTAAAGAAACAGTCTAGTGTGATTACTTTAATGGTCTACTAATGTAGATAGTACGTTTCTCTACCCTAGGTGTCAAGAAAACCACCGGAAAGAATTGGAAACAGAAATGAAAGAAGAGTTTATAATGAAGATTATAATGAAATCATAATTTAAAGAAGAAATTATAATGAAAATTACAACAACAACAACAACAACAATAATGATAATAAGCATCGGTTGATGCCTGTCAATATAGTGCAACATTTGTAGAATTATGAAAAGTGTTATTTTTCTCTCTCAATCTGTGTTAACATCAGCTGCTGTCTTTATCCCGCGACCAATTACTTCGTCATATAGCAAGAAATCCATATGTCTTGTACACTAGTAATATAATACTGGTGATTATAACGTTTTGTGAGCTTTTGTTTTGGATATAAATGAAATATGTCGTGGCAGCGAAAATCCACATTATAGTTAAGTGTGTATACAAATTAGTCGTGATTAATTTGCCTGTACCTAAAACACAAAATATAAATAGGTGAGTAAGTACAAGAGTTCGTGAAGTTGAATTGCCATTAGATGTGAATAATCTTACAAACTCGATTCATTTGTGTTATGTCTGAGATTTGAAAAGATTAAACAGTGCCAACAATTTGGTCACAAAATGGCTAATAAACAATAGAGTGAAACAATAAAGTATAGAGTAGGATGCACCAAATTGCATCTAGAATAGATGTTATCTGAAATTTTCGAAATATGGTTGGTAATGTTTGACTGAGAAGAAGACTCGTTGCGTGAAAGGGAAGCTATATATATATGTATATATATATATATATATATATATATATATTATATATATATATATATATATATATATAGATATATATATATATATATATAGATATATATATATATATATGTATGTATGTATGATGTATGTATACATCACTCAGATACTTCGAACTGCGTGAAAGGGAAGGTGTATATATATATATGCTGCACACACACACACACACACACACCACACACACCACATATATATATATATTTATATATATATGCACTCTGATGAAATGTAGTGTTTATGTGTTTTCCACATAATAATAATAACAACAATAATAATGATAATAATTGTGGCAAAACGGATCAAAGGGACTAAAAAATAGCACGAGCAAAAACAAATTGAGTTGCAATGGAGCTAGAAGACCCTGCATGGGCAACATATACTTCAACGCGGAAATGCTGATGTAGATCAAGCAAACCATTAGTAGCTGAGATGCCCAGAACCGAAAGCAGAGCCTGATGGTTTCATATCGGCGGCACAAGATCACAAGATACCAGTAAACAAGAGCTCTGATTTACTAATATGAATAGTGATCTTGACTAACATGGCAAATTTTGTATTGCTTTGGTGTCAGCAAAATACATCCCGAAACGAGATGGTCTATTATTTCGTCAAATGTGTTGCATATTCTGCATTTAGACTTCGAACCATTTTGAAAAATGTAATCCTGGTAGTTTTTGGCCAGCATGTCTTGATCTTCCGCCGCCAAAATAAAACCTTCCGTCTATGATTTCCTTCGTGGGTCAGAATGGCATGCAGCATGAAATATATAGCATATGTGGTGCACCTTGTCCACCACTACTAGGTGCTCTAGCACCTGATCTGTTTGGTATGGGAAATCCCAAAGGATTGTGCTAGTCTCCGATCCCACAACTCTGCAATTTGTGCTCATACCAAGTCTATCATCTATCTAGCTCCCACTTTTCGCACACTTGCCAAAGTAGCAATTTTTCCACGTGGTCGAGTCACCACAGCTTGTACCTGTTTTGGGGCAAGTCTAGGGAATTTGTTCGTGATATGGGCAATGGTTTACTTCACTCTTTTGTAGAAACACAGCAGTGACACTTGCTCATTCCTAAAGTTCACCCTCCTGTTCGTGGCCAAAGCTTGGTCCTGGGCTTCCAGTATATTACTCTTGGTCCCTTCTTTTAGGTTTCCTTTCATCCCCGAATACCTCCTATTCTTTCCAACAACTACTGCTGTGGATACGTGGAATTAATTGTGCAGTCCCTTCTTTCGTAATCGTTCTTTATAACATTTTTGTACTTTTTCCTTTAATGTCCCTTTTTTCTCTGCTCGCATTACTCCCTCGGTACTAACTGCCATTAGTAAGGTTTTCTTACTTAAGGTTAGATATGTCAATAAGTTCTCAATTTCGATACGCACGCAACGTTCCAAACATCAGTCCCCTTCCTCCATTTGCGTTTTTCAGGTATAGAATATCAGTTTTTGCACGTGGGTGATGGATTCCATGCATCGTAAGGAGCTTTCTTTACTTCCTGTCAATCTCCTTTAGCTTCTATACTATCCCCATTTCTTTACTACCCACAACGGGCTAAACACAGAGGGGGCAAACAAGGACAGACAAACAGATTACGTCGATTATATCGACCCCAGTGCGAAACTGGCACTTATTTAATCGACCCCGAAAGGATGAAAGGCAAAGTCTACCTCGGCGGAATTTGAACTCAGAACGTAACGGCAGACGAAATACGGCTACGCATTTCGCCCGGTGTGCTCACGTTTCTGCCAGCTCGCTGCCTTGTATAGATTCTATACTATCCATTTAGGATTCCAGGGGCATACCGTACTACTGCGACTGTACGCGAGTTTATTGCCGAAGTCATATTTCTGGCATTCAGCTTTGAAGCTTATATTTTACTCAGTTACCGTAAGTATGTACTCTCCTTTTGTTTTTTTTTCGTTCATGTCGTGCTATTTGATATTATCTGCCTCAAAAATTCCCAGGTTTTTTAAGCTGGATTCAGGTTCAATTGCCTTCATCATTTTACCAATTGACAATCGTATGCTTTCTATCCTGGGAAGCTTTCTTCGACTCATCACCATCGCAGCATGTTTTGAGAGTCCAAACTCCATTTTAATATTTCTTTCTTTATTACCCACAATAGGCTAAACACAGAGGGGACAAACAAGGACAGACATAGGTATTAAGTCGGTTACATTGACCCCAGTGCGTAACTGGTACTTAATTTATAGACCCCGAAAGGATGAAAGGCAAAGTCGACCTCGGCGGAATTTGAACTCACAACGTAACGCAGATGAAATACCGCAAAGCATTTCGCCCGGCATGCTAACGTTTCTACCAGCTCGCCGCCTTAATATCACTGGAGATAATCCACACAGACGGATCTAGGCTGCACAGTTCTGCTCCCATTTTAGTGAATATCTTTATGCCGCCCATGAATAGCAAATGGCTCAGTTTCCGTTACCTCTTCCCAAATCATACGCCAACCTTGTTTTCTCTAGTATTTCACTCAAGGGCATAATTACCAGCACGAATATCAGTGAGGACACACCGTGCCCCTGGAAGATTTCTCTCTTAACTTTTAAATCTCCTAATACTTGATTCCCTGCTGTCAATTCCGTTCTCCAGCATTTCATGCTATTCCATAAAAATCTTCCATAAAGATCTTCATATTTGTACTGATTTTGTAGTGTTTACATATTTTCCGATGTAAATGCTGTTCAACCTTATTGTGGCAATTGTTGTATACGTTTGGTGTCAGCACAGGTCGTCCCAAAAGAGATGGACTATTGTATTATCAAATGTATCACAAAATCTGCATTTTGAGTCAGAACCGTTTTGAAGATCGTTAGCCTAGTAGATTTTGGCAATCAAGCTTTCTATTATCATCATTATTTATTATTATTATTATTATCGGTATTATTATTATTATTATTATTTGTTGTTGTTGTTGTTGTTGTTGTTGTTGTCGTTGTTGTTGCTGTTCTTGTTGTATTTGTTGCTGTTGCTGTTTTTGTTGTTATTATATACTTATTTTTATCATTGTGTATATATTTATGAAGATAAAATATGATACATAGAAATCTCTATAGTGGGATATGTTTTCCGTAAATAGCCAAGAGTATTCCCATGCAAACTATTTTCTCTGATTTGCAGTTCTTACTGGAACCAAAGTGTCGGTGAAGAGTTGGAGCTGAATCATTTATACATTTGATTTATTGTTTCGGAGTCGCCCTCAGCATTGATACAGACTGCCAGCAATTGTTCATTGAACACCGAAACAAAATATTTCGGTTATCTAAGAAAGAGATAACAACTCATGATGTATATTGCTTGAGAGATGTGGTGTCAATATAAATGATTACTAACAGCGTAGACTTGTGGTGTCGAGGATGCGAAACACGACTGTAAGTTGTGGGGTATACTAACGATTGGAAAAACATTCAATAGGACGCTCGGTTAGATTGTTATTGTATGGGCGGTGCGTACAAAGGGCTGGAGCGTGATAAATGCGGGCTGATGACCCACGCCTACCGGGAATTCCTCCTTCACGGGGTTGATTCCAGGCCCCGATCCCTATCACGGGAGGTGGTTCAGAGGTTTCCCGACCATCTCGGGCCGGCGGAGACGCGCCCGCAGAAACCTCCAGTGTAGCACATACAGATATATGCATACATAGCTCCTTCCAACTTATATATCGATCTAAGCAACAAACTGATTTCTGTTTCTTGTTACAACTTGTGACAACTTTTACTTCCCCTAAGCGATCGGGTTCGGTCGTCTTCTCCGGGCCCTCAGAGAACGCGCCGACGACAGCGTGGAATGCCGCCGCGCGTAAGCGAATTCGTCGGCCAGATCCGAGGACCTCACCGGACCGTTCCATCGGTAATAGCGACGGGCGGTGTGTACCAAGGGCACAAGATCACAAGATACCAGTAAACAAGAGCTCTGATTTACTAATATGAATAGTGATCTTGACTAACATGGCAAATTTTGTATTGCTTTGGTGTCAGCAAAATACATCCCGAAACGAGATGGTCTATTATTTCGTCAAATGTGTTGCATATTCTGCATTTAGACTTCGAACCATTTTGAAAAATGTAATCCTGGTAGTTTTTGGCCAGCATGTCTTGATCTTCCGCCGCCAAAATAAAACCTTCCGTCTATGATTTCCTTCGTGGGTCAGAATGGCATGCAGCATGAAATATATAGCATATGTGGTGCACCTTGTCCACCACTACTAGGTGCTCTAGCACCTGATCTGTTTGGTATGGGAAATCCCAAAGGATTGTGCTAGTCTCCGATCCCACAACTCTGCAATTTGTGCTCATACCAAGTCTATCATCTATCTAGCTCCCACTTTTCGCACACTTGCCAAAGTAGCAATTTTTCCACGTGGTCGAGTCACCACAGCTTGTACCTGTTTTGGGGCAAGTCTAGGGAATTCCTCGTTCACAGAGTTGGTCCCAGGCTCCGATCCCTATCACAGGAAGTGGCTCAGACGTTTCCCGACCCTCTCGGATCAGGGAAGACGCACCCGGTGATACCTCCAGTGTAGCGCACGTGCAGCCCCGGGCATCTAATTGTGTATTTGTGTGTATTTGTACAAAGTGTATTTATGTTTCATTTTAGCCCTATATTACTTTTTCTTCAACGTTTCTTATCCAATATTTCCTTTTATTTTCTGACAAAATTGAAGGATCTCTGGTATATTTAGCTGCTTCTTTCAGGGTGTTAAGTGACTACTAATTTGGTCCCACGTTGTCAAAGCCTGCAGAAGTTTTGTTGATAAGCCTCGTTTTGAGAGCGATTTGTTTGATATTACAAGTAGGTGAAGGGCCAGTATAGTGGATCTTCAACTGCATGTTGATCTTGATATTAGTAGGCATCAAATCCTTGATGTTCTTAGGTATCCAAATCTCATTTATA